>NC_056725.1:471503715-471756215 GCF_019279795.1 Protopterus annectens
ACGGGACAAGCAGAAAGTAGACATTTTCAGACAGCCCTGTTTTCATTTCTTCTTATTTCATTCAGAGATTTAACTTTGCCCTAGATTTAAATCTGCTATTAAACTTGTTTGATCATAAACAAATACATATTTTTCTACACCCAGAAGCATTCCTGACCTAAAGTTTGTTGTGATCTTAAATTACTAATCAAAGTCACAAAATTTAAGGAAGGCGATCTGCATAGTGTCAGCAGGGGTGACGGTGGCCTTAAGTACTGCTGGTACTGACTGGCACTATTTCTAAGCACCATTATTAATTAACCCAAACTGTAGTCCTTCTGCTGTCTCCCTTCTGGTATGCTTCTTCCCCAAGCCTACTAATCACCATCCTGCTTATTTCTCATCCCACATACCTGGGTCAGCTGATCTATTTCCAGAATTCCACAACAAGCTCTCTGCAGTCTCCCATCCTTCTTACTTGATCGTGCTTCATCTCCTGCAGCTGAACTGCATCCAACCTTGTTCCATTTATATAAAGTGTCCAGACTTATATCTGCAACCTCTCATTGACTTCAGGGGCAATACTATTAGTCTAAAGATGTGCTGCAATGTTTGCCCTAGCAAAAGTAATTAATCCAGCTAACCACATGGATTTTAGATCCATTTCTAAATGGCTACCTATAGCAAACATCTTAGAAAAATAGTCCGTAATCAAGTACACGGCTTAATAAACAAAACTGTCATCTATAGCAATTCCTGACGTGACACTAGGAAATGCTGTAACACCTTGACTTAATTTACTTTGCTACCAAAGCTATGTTTAAAATACTGATGCAGAATTTCTCAGTGATGCTTGTTTTTAGATTTAAAATAAGCATTTCATTCAGTAGACCACACTCTTCTTTTACAGATGGTGTCGTTTGCGGGGTCTGCTATAGTGATTCACAAATTATGCCCTGCTCAGTTCTTGAACCGCAGCTGTTAAATTTTAGCAGCTCTCTTCCAGACCTGACTTCTCACACTGTTGTATTCACTAACACTCCATACATGGCCCCTTGGTTTTCTCCCCGTTTATTAACTTCTCTCCATATTTTTAAATGTAATACTAAACGGTTACAAAACCACCAACTCTGTTCAAATTGAGATGATATCTAACTTCCACGGTGCATTTGAGTAGCTCACCAGGAAGTCAGTTGCAGTCAGTAATGATGCGAGTAAAGCTGTGCTTTTCAGAATTGCCCAGAGGTTAGCTAAATCTCCTCTACTAAATATAATCTAGCCATTACATACATATGTTATATTGACTCTCATCCAAAATACCTAAGGGTATCGCCAGACCCTCCTTTTATCTTTACATTGCATAGTAAAAACAGCTATTGAAAAATCGTGCCTCAGTTTAAACTCCTTATAAGAGTAATAATCTGTTTAAAACAAGTTTTGTGCTTCAATAGTGAATTATCCCTAAGCTTGAATAACTTTATTTTCTTCCACTGTTTCCTCTACCCTTAATACTAAGCCTTACCTCATAGCCACATAGCCCAAGAAATCTGGACAAAGCCAAAAATAATAAGGGGACAAAGGCCCAAAATTAGGGACACATTTTAAATACTGCTGTTATAAACTTTAAAAAATTGCTAGAATAAAGTGTTGTGTTAGCATGAATTTTCTGAAGGATGTAAAGTTTGAAACACAAATGCATGCCATTATTTAGTAACTTTAATCTCCAATGGTTTGCAAAAAAATCCAAACTTTATGAGGAACAGACCAAAAATACGAGGCAGAAATCTGGACATTCTGTGAAAATTTGGACAGTTGAGAGGCACGCACTAAGCTCCTGCAAAAGCTACTCTTAATCTGCAGGTTTTTACTTTGGCTGACCCTATAGTCAAGGTAGCATCATTGCCTGTCTTTCTTCCGAGTTCTTTATGTATTACCACCAAAGCAGTTTTACATCTTACCACATTATCTTTTAAATTTCTTATTGAAAATGATTGCTCACTCTTAGTGGAAAAAAAACTTCTGTTTTGTCTTGCATTCACAAAACTCTGTCTCATATACACTAATAAGGCCACTGTTTATTTTTTCATTGTAGAAAACACATTTTCAAAAATTATACAATCAGTTTTGAGATTCCTTCCCTTTAGAAATTAGACATTTCTTACATTTACCTACATGTAATCCCATTTTTTAAGCAGCTGACTGATCATGCCTGTTGTAAATGTTTATCAGTGGCTAAGCTATGATAGCAAATTAATATTATTCTCTTAACATGTTTTCTGCTAAACAGATTTCCATTATAGTCAATCTAAATGTTAGAATTTTAGACATTATGTAGATACATAAATAAAAGAACTGTAACTATTATTACATGTAATTCATCTAAACTTAAAGAAATCCCAATCCCTCAGAGCCACGTGCTCCAGGGATCTAAGCCTGGTCATCACAATGAACAAAACATGCTAGAGGGAGGATTCCTGTCCCAGAGACTCCGCATACTCTGGAATAGACTGCCCATACATGTCAAGCAGAGCGCCTCTTTGGCCCTCTTCAGAAGGAACCTTGAAGACTGGATGGGAGATAGGAAATTCATCCCGGGGATTACATCAGTTGCCCTGCTAGACACGGGACCAGGGAAGTAAAATTCTTGGAAAAATAGTCGGGGAAATGTTATGACTAGGGCTGATTGCCTAGTACCAACCTATGAACTAATAAACATATGCCATAAGTACAACTCAAACATGCTGTCCCATAGAGCTTTGGATGCTATCTGCTTTTAAGATAATGTAGCTTATAACAGTTTTATGAACTGCATATGATGCTGTTTTATAAAACTCTATGAATATCTTGTATTAATTTCCTGCCAACATGTAACTTTATATCCCTTCAGGATGATATGACTACCCCCTTCTCACTTCCAGCAGCTTAAAGAAAAATCTAGCCAAGCTAGATTTTCCACTGTGTGATTCCTTAAAATGTCTTTATTAGAGGTAACATGGGATATATGCAAATGACCCCTTAAGGACATCAGGTATTCCAGCTATATGACAGTTCTGAATGCCTATGACTTTTTTCCTTTTTAAGTCTGTTATGGACACATTCAGGTCAATAAAGCCAAACCCCACTAGCTGTGGGCATGTCTGTTTCGGCCTTCTTATGGCCTCATCAGCAAAGCATAAGTGGAGTGTTTGGCTAACCTTTGGAAACACACGATTGTTGTACCCAGCTGATGTCCATAACTATTAGGGCATCTGCAAAATATCCCAACTAACAAACTAAAACAGTGAGTAATAAGGTCACACATACAAATCAATCAGTAAAAACTAAAAGAAAAAGCTAGACTTTCCACTGTGTGACTCCTTAAAACCTCTTGTATTAGAGGTAACATGGGATATATGAATGTCCACAGCTAGTAGGGTTTCCCTACTTCCCCAGCATCTTCACAATTTGCTATTGATTTTGCTTGAGCTTTCAGCTGAATTCATTCATTCATTTAAATATGATCTATAGAAGACTGTGGGCTGTGGTCCCAAGCTGTTTGTTTCCCATACTGCCTCATGTTCACTGTAAAGGAGCTCATCATACTCACTCTTCACTCTTATAATAAGTCGTTGTCATCTTTTTTGTAATTACCTTAAAGATATCCTTGGCAAAACTGGACATTGTCTCTGATACGCTGTAGAGCTTCCATTCTCTCCTCAGCTTATGTTCTGCATTTGCCTTATAGTACAATGAAGTGATCTTGCCTAAATCAGGGCGGAAGTACATATTCGGTTATTCAATGTATGAAGACCAAAATTTCATATCTCCATGACTTTTCTTCACTTTTACTTCTTGAAATCCCACTCATGATATCTCATCTTTCCTACAGCACTTATACAAGATTCCCAAATGCTCCTGTCTCATGGCTTCAGGGCCTGGGGTGGTACAGCTGCTTTTACCTCTCAGCGTGTTTCCCTCTTTGTCTGCTGAAATATCTAATTCAACTGCCCTCGTTTAAAACTAAACCTTCAACTTAATTTACCTTTGCCATTCTCTGTGCAGTTTTCTGAACCCAGTCTCACCTTACCACTCATTTCCCCTGCCTTAATTGCACAAATTCCTCCTCTGATGCATATTGTCTTGTTCCTTACAAAAACTGTTTACTTACAGCTGTTTGCAAAGTTTCCAATAAGGTAACCCCACACTGTGCCTAAAACTGACAGATTTAACATTTTCAAGCAGTACTGAATATACATAACATGCACATATGTGTACTTTTTTATACCAAGGTCTCCACTTAAAAAGGAGCAGTTTTGTTTCACCCAGTGAGACATCCCAATCATCAAATAAGCAAACATTGAATTAATGAGTGAATAGTACTAAGATAAGTGAAAAAAACGACTTTCATGTCTTGTAATTTTTTTAGCAGGGTGTTCACTGTACATCTAATGGAGGGGGTGACTGAGAAAGAGACTCCTACATGGTTAGGAGAGGAATATAGCTATGACTTCTTACCTAAAGATTTTAATTAGCTTTCTGAACTGTGGTAAAACCTACATCAAAACTTTGTTGTGTGGGAGATGCAGCATGGTAATAATCTGATAGCTAGGCCCTGTCTTCAGCATTTACCCTGCCTGCTGATAATATATTCTACATCAGTCAACAAATACAGTGCTATGTTTGCACACGTCTGCACCTTATTTCATAGTCTTAAGTCACAGTTGCATTTAGACACACACACACACACACACACACACACACACACACAGTCATAAAGGATATGCATAAATACAACAAAGAAATGCATGTAGAACAAGATTACCTGTATAAGTTAGCACTTTACAATTCACTAACAGTTAAAGAAAAACCCCAACTTGAAACTCTGACATTTTTTTTTCATTATATCTTAGGTGATTTGCAACACAGAAGACAAAAATTAAATTTCAGTGTAAGAAAATTCACAGTATCACGAATGCTTCTTATAAAAATGTATTCTTTAAAAAATGCTGTGGTAATTAACTATGTTGGCAAGACATGTTACAAATACCTTCTACTTTTCAGTAACATTTAAAGGAAGACTGTAACCTGAACAAAATAATTGCATATTTCTTACAGCACAAAGCAAAATGGCATTGGAATATGAGGAAACAAACTGTGTAGAAAATCTACTTGTTGTCAAAAATGGTACAGCAACCATGTTGGCAAGACATGTGTTAGCCTGTTATAACATTACAGTTTGCTACTTAACTACTGTTTGGTTGAATTTAATGGAAACTATATTGCAACTTAAAACTTCAAATTTTTTTTCCTTTATTTAAATATATCCTCATAATGTGTTTTATATTAATAAAGCAAAATCAACTTAAGTGTATCTCCCATGATGGCTGAAGACTCATCTACAGCTTAATTTTAGCTCCCCCATTTGAAAAAAAAAGAAACTGAGAGATAAGGGCTAGTAATTCTGCTAGCTTTAGTACAATTCAGTTACTGATTAGTAAGTACACTGCCTAGATACCAGCAGAGAGCCTGAAGGAAAATCAACTAGAAAAATTGAAGAGAAAACACTGATTGGAAAGAATCCTACAGCTGGTCAGCAAAAAGCAGCTCAAACTCCAGCTTTGGTACAAAAGATGGCTTCCAGTAATTTGGGGGAAACAATAAATCAAATGTATTCAGAGCAGTTTAAAATTAATGTAACATTGGAGTATATAACTCAAATAACAGAAGGCTGAAAAATGGAAGAAGCTTTAAGCAGCTTTTCAGATGAACTAATAAAACTGCAAAAATCAGAGGCCAAAATGAAAAAAAGGCTAGCTAAGTATGAGACATCTCAGGAAGTGCTGCTTCAAAAAAAATGAGTTAGAGAATAGAGCACCCAGAGAGAGAACCTGAGATTTTCTGTAGTAGCATAGAAACTGGAAGGAACAGATCATATTAATTTTACAAAAACACAAATAAGCATCTGGACCGGTT
Source organism: Protopterus annectens (assembly GCF_019279795.1). Lineage (NCBI taxonomy): Eukaryota > Metazoa > Chordata > Ceratodontiformes > Protopteridae > Protopterus > Protopterus annectens. The sequence continues at coordinate 471,509,647 of NC_056725.1, forward strand.
TTCCATAGCAGGATTTGTTAATTGAATGGGTACATCAAGTGTATGCTCTAAATCTGGTTACGAGAAAGTAGCCAAGGAGGGTTAAACTTCATTAGTAAAGATGCAGTAATACCTGTAGAAAGAGTTGATCCTGACAAAACTGTGGCAGAAGGGCAAAATATTAAAAACTGGAGAATATAGAGTGTTTGCAGAAAATGATTATTCAATGACAATTCAATAATAGGCAAAAGAGAAGCAAATTTATCTCAGCATTCACGGAATGTTATGAGGCAGGTGAAAGATTCACACTGTAGTATCTGGCTGTCTTCAGAATTTATTTATTATTTTATTTATTTACATTTGTTGACTGGGAGTGTCCAACTGGACGTAGGTCCATTTTCAGTGGAGGCCCGGGGAGAAAAGCTCCACAGTTAAAATAAACAGACAGTCGTTACATTGGATTACATAGCGATTAACAATTTGATTAACATAGCAATTAATTACAAACATAGTTACAGATGAAGAACATAGTACATCAGTAGACAGCTAGAATCTTTATCTGCGAAGTACATAACAGACATTAACAAATGTTACAATAAGACGTTCCCGCTGTATAATAAGTACTAAGCTTATGAGCATCTGAGCTTGCTATAGTCAAGGTAGTTAGTGGAGTGGAAAGAAAGGTAGTGGTTGGATGGGGTGGGTGATACTAGAGTGGGAGTTGCAAGGGCATAGCCAGCATGCTTTTAGGTCCGCTTTTAGTAAAGTTTTGAAGTGGGTGCCTGATGGTACGGAGGTAATTGTGGGTGGGAGGGAGTTCCATAATTTGGCTATGGCGCAAGAGAATGGTGCTTCACCAGCAGAGTTTTTGGCTTTAGTGATCTGCAAGTGATTTTTGTTGCTGGATCTTAGTGGTCTGGTTGTGCGATAGGGTTGGAGTAAATTCTGGAGGGATGGGACATTTAGTGGATGGTTTACTAGTTTGTGGGTGAGTGAGAGTTGATACCATTGAAGGAGGTGAGGGAATTCAAGCCAGCCCATTTCAGCAAGTGAGAGACTATGGTAGGATGCCCCTGTGGCAAATTTGGTGATTTTGTTGTAGCAGGTCTCTAGCTTGTTTAGATTGAATTGCCTTAGGTTGGTATATATTGGAGAGGCATAAAGTAGGGTGGAGATAAGGTGGGAATTTGCTATTGAAATCTTTGCTGCTTTGGTGAGAAGTTGCTTATTTCTGTATAACGCTCCAAGTTTTTTGTGGACTTTTTTTATGGTCATGGATATGTGAATGTCAAATTTTAGTTTATTGTCTATTTCCACTCCTAACAATTTGGTGTGTTCAGTTGGGTATATAGTGGTGTTGTCTTTTGCTGTGATGTTAAAGTGAGAGTTGTTTTGAGTATGCTTGGTGGGTTGGAAGATGAGTAGTTTAGTTTTGTTTGGGTTGAGTATTAATTGGGCATCGGATAATCACATTTCAACAGAGGAAAAGGCTTCTTGTGTGACTTTTTGCAGTTTGGGTACGGACTGGGCTGAGCAATATGATGGTTGAGTCATCTGCGTATTGTATGAGTGTGCCATGTTTGGTGGCAGAGGCTAGATTATTGGTGAAAACAGAGAAGAGTAGGGGTCCAAGGATGGATTCTCGGGGAACCCCTATAAAGATAGGTAGTTGGGGAGATATGTCATTCTGCCATACAACGGATTGTTGGCGGTCAGACAGGTAACTCTGAAACCAGTTGGTGACTGATTGAGAGAAGGATAGGTTATTGAGGACAGAGATGAGTTGTTTGTGTGGGGCCATGTCAAATGCTTTAGATAGGTCTATGAAACTAGCAGAGGGGAGATAGCCATTGTTTTTATGCTGAAGGATGGTGTTAGTAAAGGAGAGTAAGGCAGTGGTGGTGCTATGGTTTGGTTGGAAACCATGCTGAGTATTGGAAAGGAGATTGTTAGTAAGGAGGTAGTCTGAGACTTGAGAGTGTATGCATCTCTCTAGTATTTTGGAGAGTGGAGAGAGAATAGCTATGGGACGGTAATTGGTTAGTTCTGTGGTGGGGCCGCCTTTGTGGAGGGTAATTATATGTGATACTTTCCACAGTGTGGGAACGTAACTTTCTGACAGAGATTGGTTAATCAAGATGGATACTGGGTAGGCCAGAACATCAGCTGCGATTTGTAGGTATTCACTTGGGAGGTTGTCTGCTGCTAATTTGGTGGGCTTAAATTTAGTTAAGAGTTTTTTTATGTTGGAGATAGGTACAGGAGAAAAAGAGAAGGCAGTGGTGGGATTACTAGTTGAAAGTGTGGGTTGGAGGGGAGGGGGGTTGTGTTGTTTAGCTAGTGATAGTATGGTTTGTGTGAAGTGTGTGTTGAATGAGGTAGCAATATTTTCGGAGGAGTGAGGGATGTTAGGAGGAGGGGTACTGACTTTACCTGGGTGGAGAATGGAGGTTATGGAGGACCAGAATTGTTTGGGGCTGTGTTGGGAGGAGTCTAGGGCAGACTGGTAGTATTGGAATTTGTCCTGTTTTATTAGCTTTTTTATTCTATTGCGTAGTTCTAGGAATTTCTGTCTAGTTGAGGGGGTTTTGGTTTTGCGCCAGTGCTCCCAGGCTTTATCCCTGTTTTTCATTTCTGACTTAGTGGTTTTCAGTAGCCATGGGGGGATTGTGCTTTGGTTCTGGAAAGTCTTATGGGGGCATGGTAATTAAGGATGCTCAGGAAGGTAGTATTAAAAAATTCAACTGCGTCATCAAGACTGAGGTACTTTAGAGGATGCCAGTTGTATTCTTTGAGGGATGAGATGAATGTGAGTGGGTTAAAGTTTAGTTTTTTACGTATTTGACGGTAGATGACATGTTTAGCTTGGTATAGGTATTTTTTGAGTAGGAATGTTGGGGAGTGATCACTGAGGCTGTCTGTTAAGCAGCCTGTTATATATGACTGGGGGCTCTTACTGACTAGTATCCAATCCAGGGTAGTGTGCTTGCTGGAGTTTTTATTTATCCTGGTTGGTGACTGGACTAGTTGAGTGAAGCCATGAAGGTTTACATGATGGGTTGGATGGTTGCCAGAAAAGGATTGCCAGTCAATATTGAAATCACCTAAAATTATAGTTTATTGGGGGAGATGGTGGGTAGACAAGCTGAGGAGGTTTCCTAGTGGAGGGATGTTTTGGCCAGGTGGGAAGTAGTATCCAGTTATGTTGATGGTTTTGTTTTGGTTTATTTTGAGGTTGGTATATATTATTTCTTCATTGCCTAGTTGTGGAGCTGATGATTTTAAGATCTGGATGTTTAGATGCTGTTTAAATATTATAGCTATACCGCCTCCTTTCTTGTTTAGCCGGTCTACTCTTAGTATGCCGTAACTGGTAGGGAGTATTTGCTCACTGGTAATGTGAGGTTTTAGCCAGGTTTCTGTCAGGATGACTGTATCTGGGGAGTACAAGTCTATGGTGGCATGGAGATCATGGACTTTGTTGGATATACTTCTAATATTTAGGCTTAGTAGAAGGAAGTTACTTGGCTTTCTGTTGGCTGTGATATGGGAGAAGTTGTGGTTTCTAGTCTGATTATGAGGATTGGGGCTGGAGATGCTAGGGCCAGGGTTGGGGTGGATGTCTCCACATAGGGCTAGTTTTGATATGCATGAGGTTATTAGTATTCTCAGTTTTTGAATGTGTTTGTTTATTAGGGAAACTTTATGATTGTGCTCTGTGGGTAATAGGTATGGTGGGAGGGTTACTATGTTAAGTTGTAGGGATGCTTTATGTTTGAGTAATATAGTTGGTAGAATATGCGGGGGTGGATAGGGATGGTTCTTGAGTTGGTGGGAGGGGAGCTGAGTGAGGGTGAGACATGAGTGGTGGTGTGAGTAGTAGTACAGTGGTAGTGGTTGAGTGGGGGAATGATTGAGCTTTGGTAGGATGTAAGATATGCAAGGAGAGTGCATGCAGTGAGCATAGCTAAGGTATGCTTGTACATGTTAGTAGAGGAGGTGTGATAGTAGTGGGAAGATGGAGGAGGTAGTGTTGGGTTAGCCCTGTGGTTGGCTATTGGAAATATGGGTGGGGTTTGTGAGTGTAATAAAGGTAGGACCACTGGGGGTGGGAGGGAATATGGGGCAGTAGCTCTTATGAGGGGGCTGGAAACAATCAGGTAACAGAGTAAACTGATAAATGAACATATGATGCTGACAAAGAGTGGTTGTAGTTTTAAAAATGGTGCCTGTCACAGGTGATATTTATTAACTTTGGGATTGGCTTAAGGTAATAAACAGGGAAGGGGGAGGGGGAAAACAAGGGTGTGAGCAGGCAGTTCTTTTGTACTGCTGCTAATGAGCCAAAGCAAAGACAAGTTTGTGTTTAAGAAACAATCAGAACTGACCAAGGACTGCTCTGAAACTGTAAGTCATTTCTTAACCATTTCTCAGGTGATAAAACAGGATAACCTTGTATCAGTAGGCTACTGTGGTCTCAGTTTAAAATAACAAACACACAGTATTGATCAGTTATGGATACTATTTGCTAACAGAAGGGAATAAGACAGAAAGTGAAAGATGAGTGTGTGTGTGTGTGTGTGTGGGGGGGGGGGGGTGCTTACAAGCCAAAGCAGAGTGCTCCCCAGGGGAAAATGAATATTGGCTCAAACAGGTAGACACATACTCAAAGTTAACTTTAGCTGTTTGCAGACAGTTCAGACCCAGACTGTGCTTTTCTTATAAGAATGATAAAGGTGGTACCGCAGTTGTATACTTAAGAGTGGTGTTAGGTTCAAAGTTAACTTTAGCTGTTTGCAGACAGTTCAGACCCGGACTGCGCTTTTCTTATAAGAATGATAAAGGTACAGCAGTTGAATACTTAAGAGTGGTGTTAGTTTTACAGTTAACTTTAGCTGTTTGCAGACAGCTCAGACCCAGACTGCACTTTTCTTATAAGAATGATAAAGGTGGTTTATTTTTTTCCTGGGAAATCGGACATTTGTTTTCACACAACAGGCTAAGGATGAAATATGAACATTTGTCCAACAAAAAGTGAGCCATCAAGCTGAAGGAGACTCTGCTTCTCATCTGTCTGATAATAAAATTCATAGAGAGACTTTGGCAGCAAAATATTTTCTAATGTTCCAAAGGAAAATGCTTGACAGGAAAAAAAAAAAGAACAAGACTTGACTAGAAGAATCGGAAGTACCTTGGACTTGAACCAAAATCTGGTATTAGAAAATGGGGATGAACAACAAGAAGAGCAACACTGAAAATGTTGAATAAATGTGAGGTTATAAAGTATAAATTACATTTATGAAATATGGCTTTACAAGAAAAAGTGGCTGAGAAAGACTGGGCATTTGTTGACTTTGTTAAATTTGTGGGTGGACTGAAAAACATATATCCCACTTCATGTAATTAATATTTGGAAGTACACTAAAAAAGGTAACAGTAAGTAAAAACAATTTTGGTTCTTAACAGCATTTGCATAAAACATTTTAGTAAAGCAGATTTTTGTAGTATGTAGTTAGGGGTATCTAAAATAAGGGGATGAGGGTCAGTCTTTTCAGTGATGGTTGTATGTGATACAGAGACTAAAGTAAACATACTTATTTAGTGTTAAGAAATGTAGGCATTACAATGTAAAAGGAGAAGAAAGGCTGGACAAAAACATGTTTAAATTATATGCTGTAATCCTGGAGAATGGGGAGTAAAAATGCACTGATTGTAATGTATGTAAAGCTGAGATGTTTTCTCTTTTGTATAGGTGAATGTCTGGATTTATGTGCTTGGCTTATCTAGAAACAATTTTTTGTGTAAAAATATAGGTTTGAAAAATAAGATACAACTGTTAATGCAATTTGAAGTTTTCCCTTAGCAAATAATGTTCAGTGTGAGTTGAGAAGCCTATGGCTGAGGGCAATTGTCTTATGTTTCCATGGAGACAAGCTGACTACAGGTCTTGACACTGTTTCCTGGGAGAATGTAAAATTTAAAGGTACAAGGGCAAGCAGCTCATTGAAAAGTAAAGTTTGAATCTATTGGAAGTGAATAAGAGATAGAAGCTTTCCTGGTACCTACATGCTCCAATGCATTTGCTAGAACAGTGTACAAATTTGTTTTAATTAAAGACAGCCACTGCACTTTTTCTTAAGGCTAAATGTTAATGCTTTCTGAAAGCATACAAGATGTTTTTCACATCTGGGAGTGTAATAGATGTAAGAAAAGAACAGCAAATAATATAAATAGAATTGTAGACTGTAACATTAGCTTTAGCATTGATAACCTTAAGTTTAGGTTAGGTAATACCTCTGGATGCAGCTGTCAGTTTGGTACATTTGGTCCTAACAGGAGGATTAAACTTCATTATTTGAAGAAGTACATAGTTGTGTGTGTTTGTTTTAGGTTAATAGGTTATTGGGGTTGTTCTGGGGAATTTTTGAGGATTTTCTTTAAAACAAAAAGTCTTAAAAAATGTGACATAGTTTCAAATGGAGATGCCAAGAAGTAACTGAATAAAAGATCAACCTGCCAAACATTAGTGGGTGCATGTAACCCAAAATTTGGAAATAGACATTTAAAAACACTATCATGCATTATAAGTGGGAATAATAACTTCTTATCACAATGGCTACACTATCCATATTATTTTGGAACATCAGTGGCCACATAGCTATTGAAAAAATGTAATACTATTGAATTATATTAAGAAATGCAGAGTGTAAATAGCATTTGGAAAGAAATGAGCTTGTGAACGTGATATAGAAAGGATTTCAGGCTGGATATTAAACAGAACATCAACAACAAAGGAAAAGGGAAGCACCTATTAATAATTGCTACAGGAGCTTGAATAGTGAGAGAAGAGATGAAAAAAGATGAGGGGTTACTTGCAAGGGAGGAGGGTTATGTTGTCGTGTATTTATATTCCTTTAAAAATTGCTATTATGAAGCTTACGACAATTTTGGGAGAAATAATTAGCTTTCAGCAGGGAACATTACTTATAGGTGGGGAAATTAACTTGATTTGTAACAGTGATGATATATCTGGGACCCCTAGAAGGGAAAATATAATGAAAGAGGATATATTTCTGAAAAAATGTTTGAAAATATTTGGTGTGGAAGATGTGAATTCAGTATTAGGAAGGCAGATCAATAATTTACGTATTATTCCCCAAGCTACAGTAACTGGGCTAGACTAGACAAAAATTATATTTCACAGGAACATGTGCATTTAATTGAAAGCTTTAACACATATTCAGTAACTATTTCAGATCATGCACCAGAAGTGAGAGATTTTAAGGAATAGGTAATGAAAATTGTTTGAGAGATATTAAGGAAGATAGAAATTTCTTCAGAATTTATAGCTAGTGAGTGTGATAAAATATAAGTGGAATTTATAAATAGGGTAGAAATAAAAGAAAAATAGATATGTTTAAGAAATAACAGGAATTATTTAGAGGGGTGGACAAAGGTTAAAGTACTACCGAATAAGGGAAATCTCGCAGAACCAAATAAGGGAAATCTCATGGAACCAAGATGAGGCACAACTGCAGAATGCTAAAGAGAAAATAAGTGTCTGCATAATATGCATGAGTTTAGAAAGACTGCTGTTAAGCAACTGTTTTTCATAATAACTCCAGAACACAAAACTTTTAGCACAACAGCAAAGGCAACAGAAAGTAGAAATGTTTGTTGCCAAACTTAGGAAGCCTGTAAGAAGAAAAATAGCGAGAGATCCTGTAGAGGTATTAGAAATATTTCAGAAGGTTTATGAACATTTGTATAATGCAGAGAAATGAGGAAATCAAGAAAGTGCACAAATGGAAATATTTATGGATGACTTAAGTATGCCAAGGTCAGATCAGAGGAAGATGAAGCTTAACAGTTAAGAAAGGAGGAAATGAGACAATGAGACTCTAGCTAACAAAGTTCATAGATGAATGCAAACTGAGAGCCATTATTGAATCCCCAAATGATGTGGATATTCTACAAAAGGGCCTTACAGAAACAGATGCTTGGTGCCAGAGCCATGTGCTCAAGATCAATGCCAAGAAATGTATAGTTATCCCCTTTGGGAAAAACCATGTACCCATGAATTACCACATAGGTGGCAGTACACTAAACACCGAAAGTGTGATGAGAGACTTAGGGACACAGGTGGACAGTGGTCTCACCTTCCATAACCACATTGCCACAACAGTCATGAAATCCTTCTATGTGACACACCTCATCACTAAGGGCTTTTCATCCAGAAAAAAGGAGGTCATTGTCCTACATCCCTCATTAGACCCATTATAGAGTACAACGCCCCATTTGGTATGTACCTCACAAGACATCTGCAACAGCTGGAAAGGCCATGGAAATACCTCACTAAAAGAATCACAGGCCTAAAGCAGATGACCTATGCTGACCATCTAAAAAAACTCTAGCTATACTCTGTGACATATCCTCTACTCAGAGGCGATCTCTGCTTAACATACAAAGCCATGTCAAACCCTGAGCTGTTGGACATGCTCCACTTAAAGAAATCCCAGTCCCTCAGAGCCATACGCTCTAGGGATCTAAACCTTGTCATCACAATGAACAAAACATGCTGGAGGGATACGTTCCTGACCCAGAGACTCCCCATACTCTGGAATAGACTGCCCATACATGTCAAGCAGAGTGCCTCCTTGGCCCTCTTCAAAAGGAACCTTGATGATAGGAAATTCATCCCGGGGATCACGTCACTCGCCCTGTTAGACAGGGGTCCAGGGAAGTAAATATTGTGGGAAGAAATAAACAGGGAATTGTTATGGCTATGCTTGTATAGGCTCTAGGGCCGATGGCTTAGTACCAACCTATGAACTTATGAGATAAAAACAGTGACATACAAACAATCTGCAGGAAAATCTGCATGAATAGATGGTATACCTGTAGATGTTTGGAAGCTATGATGTAAGAAAGTGAGAAAGATCTGGAAGGTTTTGTTTAACAGTATTTTAAAAGAAGGGGAAACACCAACATCCTGAAAGAAAGCTGTGGAGCCTGTAATATCTAAAGATGTTAAAGACTCATCAAACCCAACTTCATATAGGACCATTTCAATTTTAAACCATGATTATAAAGTGTTTGTCTATAATAGCTAAAATAATGGCAAACATGTTGCAAAACTGGTAGATATGGATCGATGTGGTTTTCTGAAGGGGGAGGTAAACATCTGACGTCATTAATAGAACAATGATCTAGATGGAAGCAGAATGTAAGAAAATATCAGTGCTGTTGTTGTGTTCTGGATGCAAAGAAAGCATTCAGCAGAGTAAGCTGGGATTTTATGAGTAGGATTCCTCTCAGATAAGTTGTGTCTGAACAGAAGAACCTGGCGCGGTGTCCTCTTTCTGCTTTATTTGCTTTAGATTTAGAGCTATTGACAAAGAAAAAAGGGATTCAGAAATTCAAGGATACAATTGCCATAGTAATCAAGAAAAGTTAGCTTTATTTACAGACAATATTATATTGTACCTGATAAAACCAGAAAAGGACATTTCAGTGTTGTGAAACATTCGGATATGGTTTCAAGCCTTTTCAGGATATCAAATATAAAATTAATAAAGATAAAACAAAGGCTATAGCTATAAATTAGGTAACCATATATGAATTGGTTCAGCAATACCCATATTTAATGGGACAAAATAAAATGAAACATTTAGGAGTATAGATTAAAAAGGCTTCTGTTATGGCAGCTAAGGATATGTGGCAAGGGACTACAAAGATAATACAAAAACTGATAAACTGTAAGCTGTTGCTTATGGATATGGATAACAAGATGCAAGCAGTGAAAATGTTTTTAGTTTTTATATATATATATATATATATATATATATATATATATATATATATATATATATATATATAAACTAAAAACATTTTCATGGTTTAGGATTACCTGATTTGAAGGGATATTTTAGAGATACACAGTTACGGCTCCAATACATAACACAAGCAGAAAGCTGTAATTCAAAGTGGAAAGGGATTATGATGCAACAAGGAAGAATTTAAAGAAATAAGGAGAGTGTGGGATGTTTCATGCAGATCCTTAAGGAGAATAACAGCAGCCATACAGAAAATTATATTCATAAAGTTGCAGAAAGTACTGTAAGAACTAAGCCAACACAAGAATGGTGAAAAAAGATTTTGCCATTAGGAATGACTGCAATTTAGGGGTACAGATAATAGGTAAGAGGGGACTGGAATTTACTTGAGAAAACTGCCAAAAGAAATTTGATATTGGGAGCAAATAACTAGAGAGGGGGAAGGTAATAGAATGGGAAGAGGCCAAGAGGGCATTTGGTCTATAGACTAGAGACTGTCTTCTCTATCCGGGATTGATATTAAAATATAGGCAAAGGGATAGGGGATTCCTAAGTGAATGACCTGCTGTGGTAGAGTTTTTAGTTAAATATGGAAAAGCAGCTCCTGCTAAAAATGATAAATAGTAGGACATATAAAATATTGCATAATAACTGTAGGAATCAATGACAGGATGTTAGAAAAGATTGGAAATTGAGACTGGATAAGCAATTTACAAGGGGTGCAAAGGAATTTATGGCTCCCAAGACTGGAACAAAGCCTAGAAAATTTAGGGTTTTTGCTCGGAAGTATTTGCATAGGTATTTTTGTACCCCAAGACTTTTTCCTTGGGTAGATGGCAAATGTTGGAGGTGTGATGGTGAAGAAAGAAGTAAATGGGAACATATGTTTTGGAGGTGTAATGAGTTGGCAGAGTTTAAAAATTCATTACAGTGTACTCTGTCAGAAATTTTAGGAGACCAAATGGATGTAACTAAGGAAATGATTAATCATAGCTGGGCCTCGGGATTTGCCTTTTTTGACCTAGTAAGGCCTTGTTAAGTTTAATTCTGGTGTCTGCCAAAAAAGAATTACTAGAAAATGGAAATCCGAGTCTAAATCAACTGTATTTGAAGTATTGAATATTGTAATAGAGATAAAATAAGTGAAAACGGGATGTTTAGAAATGGGTAGGAGCCCATTACATAGAAATAACTGAAAATTGTGCGAATAATGCATGCAGAGTAATGTTCTGGAGGACCGAGTTTTAAGGGAAGGCAAGAACTGAGCAATTTATTTAATGTTGGAGTCATGATATATTATACATCATACATTTTGTTGTATAACTATGTAACTGGAAGCATGTTAATATGGTTTGTTTTCTTTTATATAAAAGTATGTTTGCCTACATCTTAAGTAATAATTCAATAAAGGTGTTAAAAAATCACTTTAAATTCTTTTTCTTATATCTTAATAGGTTTTACTACAGAATGGCCAAATTGTTTATCATGAGATGACAAATCATGAATTCCAGCATGTGATGATGTCTTATAGCTTCTATTTACCAGAATAACATTCATGTTCCTTTAATATGTCTCATGCTAGATGCAAGGAAGCATGTTGTTCATCCTCCCCCTCCCAGGTTAATCTTCCTGCTCACTGACTCTTCTCCTAGGCTGTTCATTCTGTTTGCAAACCTGTGTTCTCCTTACTCCTGGAGCTTTTCCTGTCTGAATTCTATGCTACTGCTTTCCATACATACTCTCTTTTCCCACTCCCTTTCCTTTCTTTCATAATCCCTAAAAATCAGTTGTCACCTTATTCTTCCTCTATGCCTCTTACTTTGATCTTTCATTGTCACTAATCTCTTTACAAGTGGTCTCTGCCACGATTGCACCCAGATTGCACCCAGCCCTTCCTACCACTTCCTTCTTGTAGCTTTTACTTTTCTTCCTTTTTCTCCCTCAGTGGTCTTTCTCTTTTGTACTTTTCACATCCACTTTCAGTTCCCCTCCCTTGTGCCTGCCTCCCTTCTCTTTTCCTAGTTATCTCCATCCATGTTGTACATTATAGTAAGTCTTGTCACAGAGACATGATGTATTGTACTTTGTAGACCGTGGTTTGCTTCTCTTACCATCTTCAGTCAGCTGAGGCAGGCAGTAACTGTCAGAACGGAAGATGAGACGGCTGTGTAATGCCATATGGACTATCTGGCCTGGTGTTCAATTGACTTGCGTACATCTCTATTCTGTCTTGGTATAGTGTCACTGTCCCAGCAGTCTCCCACTCCATGCTTCGTTGTCACTTGGGCTCCTTGCATGGTCTCATTTGCAGTGGCACTGACGCAGCACCTAGAGACACAATAAGTCAGGCTGTAGATATACTACAGTGAGGCTGACAGACCCATCAGTATCAGGACACCAGTGACACTTTTTAATGAGATCCCTAGACACAGTGTAGATAAAGCCCTCATGATTCTTCTTTCTTTTTTAAAAAAAAATGCCAAAGTAAGTTGGGTAGGAAGAACCTAAACAAGGAACTAAAAAAAAAAAAAAACTTTGACACATAGCTGGCAGACCGTCTGCCTTTACAGTATCTATCTCAGCTTATGGATAGGCTAGGCAGTACAGAATCAGATTCAGGACTCTGGCTATGCAAACTGTGATACTGGCAGAGAGGGATTGTATACCAATTTGCCGTTTAAACTGGGCATTCCACCCAACTTGGGGCACTTTAGAGGCTTAGCCTGGAGATTAGAGTATGTGTTAGAGGAAGATGTCTACATAATGGAATACACTTTGAGGTGTGACACAATGAAGTGTAAAACAGTATACAGAGGAATAAGGAAGCTGACCCTATAGGAGCATCCAATTTGATGGTCTGGAAGTCCAAATAGATGCTAAGCAAAAAGGAACTTGTATGATGTTCACAGAAGGTAGAAAACAGTTTCAGAGTGTCTGGAAAGAATGATTAAGGAGCACATTATGGAAGGTGATTATTTTCTATAAGGACAGAAAAATGTTTCTTATGAGATAAATTGAGGGAGATGGGGGCTGCTGTGTTCTAGTCACAAATGGAATCAATAAACATCTAGCATATTTTATTACGTTTTGTGCCTCACTGAAGCATTTAATGATACAATGATACTGGAAAAGAGAACCAGCCAATCAATAGTCATACTAACTCTTCCACAGGATGAAGCACCCCAAAGGGGGTTAATTCAGTGGCTTGCCTTTTGTTGCCTGTGAAACTCCCAACTCTGTTCAAACACACTAACTTAAATGCAGCTTCTTGACTGATTCACATTAACAGATGTGGGGTTAATTGGACAAGTGTATTGCAGTGTTTGCTTTCAGACTATCTCTTCAGGGCTGTATATCTCCTCACAAATTCAGGCAGCTCAGACTACACCAGACCACAAATGAAAGTGGTAGCTGAGTGCTGACTGGACAGAGGTCTTTTGCATACAGTTCTGTTCATTGTGATTGTCTTTTGGAAGTTTCCCAGTGTATGAGATAGTCTGTTGTCAGAGATGCATTTTAATTGATAGTCCTTCCCATTGTACGTGCTTCACATGGTATCCCTGTCAGACTTTTCTAGATAATATATCCTGTTGTGGCCTGGATATTGATACATTCTGCACCTTTGGTGAGGCTGTAAGTGCATTATCTGCCCAGTGTGAAGTATTATTATCCATTCTGCATTGATTTGGTATCAAAAGGTATTTCTCCCCTACAGAGTATATCTACATATGTATTATTCTTCCCTGTACAGTGAATCTGTTTTGTCTTTTACTGTGAAAGAAGGTTAAATTCATTATCCTCCCTTTTGGTTAGGTTATCATCTCCCATAGTCCTGCTGTTAATAAACTATCTCCCCATTTGGTGGTGATCTTGATGTGATCTTCTCCCGTGATGTGCTGCCAAAATATGAACTATAGGTAACCCTGTTCCATTTTCAGGCTGTACTCTGTTGTTATACATTACCCTCCAGAGTACAGTTTCAGCAGTTTCCCTAAATAGACTAACATTACTCATGCATCATAAAAACAGTCCTGTCTTCTGCTGGTCCACCAGAGGTTTAGATTAATTGCTGCTTATTTTAAAATTTGGGGTAAATTGCTCTAGTTTGACATTAATCAAGCATGTTAGAACTGTAATTAAGGATGATTTTTGTTTTGCCTTTTCAAAGAAGTTGAACTATTTTACCCTAAGAAGTATTTACTTTGCCCTCTGTATCATTACTGTATCATTTTACTCAGTTTAATGTTTTAAGCATACTTCTTCTTCATAAGCATGGCGTGTACTATGCACTCATGAAGTCACTCACAATTTTTGAGCCTACTACTTCATCAAGGAGATTATTCCAACTTTTTCTGCCCTTTTTAGAAGCAATACTTCCACATAGCTCTCCTGCTTTGCCAATTTTCTGTCCCCAAGCTGTGTCCTGTTTCCATACAGTAGAGAGTATTGACTTGAATTCTTTGAATTTAGTTGATGTATTTAAAAATTCTCATCAAGCCCCACCGGACACACACATACACACACACACACACACACACACACACACACACACACACACACACACACATACACACACACACACATGCAGTATCTTTTCTCTAGTATACGCACACATTAAGCTATTTTTTGTTCATTTTGCCACTTTCTTAAATCAAATCAGCATCTCCATAATATAATTTCACATATGGGTTTATTATTTAATTATTTGTTTATTGCTTTTGATATGATAAATGTCATATGAATAGAAGGGATCACAGTCTGAGAATACAAGTTGTACAATTGTGAGATGATAGCAGGAAGTATTATTATATAGAAAGGGTCATGAATTACTGACACAGTTTTCTGAAGAAGTTGTAAAGCTAAAAATAGGCCCTGAATTCAAGTAAGCATGAGACAGAAACAAGACCATCACTACATAGCTTGGGGAGCAGCGCTCCTACTAAAGAAGTAAGAGTTATAATGTAGTTATTTAACATTTGTCAGATTAGGTGGATTTTGAGTCCCTCTCTAACATCAACATGTATAATATTTTTTCAAATATATTTTACTGAAAATGTTTCAAACATCGATAATAGCAAAAATATAACATTGTAAACATTATAGGAATGTATAAATATGGAATAAATAAAAAGTTATCAACTGTATGCACACTGTGCATGGAAGTTGTATAAAAATGTTTAATATAAACACCAGAACCTTTACATAAAGGATTCTTAATACTCCAACAAATCCATGGTATAACTAACATAATGGTGATGACAAAAGCCTTGACAGAGCTTCATGAGCACCTTGCAGTTTGCATATTTTCACAGAAATATTAACTCATTCACTCCATGGAGCTCAAGAAGTTTGCACTGTAACTTCCAATGTGTGGAGCCTAAACCTTTTGACAGAATCAAATTATGTCCTCATATTTCAAAAAATGTTCATATCTCTGCAACCATAGAGGTTACTACAGAAGTATAAATGGCAAACTTTTCAGCACAAACTATTTTATAGTGGTAGTATTCTTTAGTTCTAGGGCTTAACCCACATTTTATAAGTCACAGTAAACACAGTAGATTATTACATTTGTAATATTTTGTAAACAACTTACAATATCAAAGCAGTCACTCAAGTTACATACATATTCATCTAGCTGAGAGTTTTCATATGAGGCTAAGGAGTTCTGTCTGTGTAACTTAATTGTTGAGATATTTAGAAAAATGTGAAAATAATATCTATATAAATATCATAAAAACAACAGTTAATATCTATTTTCCTGCACTAGACAGAGGTCAAATATTAATGCAGTTCAGTTTATGAATATGTAAGCTTTAAGATGAGATCTTTTAAAACTTTGTACATAGCATGGTTTTGGAATTATTGATGCAAATATGAACAAGCAGTATTTTATGGCTATTGCTGTTGGTAGGAGTTAATTGATGATGTACTTTGAGGTGTCACTCTGATGTAATGAGTTAAAAAAGCTCAAGAGTTTTTGGTTGTCACAAGTTATTGTAATGGATGAGTCAGATACGAGGGATTGGATCCTAACCCACAGGTTGATGAAGAATGAAAATGGACAATACAGATGGAACGTTATGGTGCTTACATAACTTCATTTTTCTTGTTTTCCAAAATTTATTCCAAGGATCATAATTTTTTCTATATTAAATTTAATTCCACCAATCCTCCCCTCCATTCCTATAACCTGACTTTTATCTTTGTTTAATAAAAACCCTACAACCTGAAAGATTTCCTGCATTCGTTTTATCACTGCTTCCGTACTTACTTCACCTTTAGTAATAATGATAATGTCATCAGCATAATTTAGTAAAATAGGCATTTTTATCTCTTCATTTGAAATAGAACTCATTTCATCCATTTTTCTTTTCACATATGTAGATATTCCATTCATTATAATACCCTTGTCTAATACCCTTTCCTAACTGTATATCTTCACTTAACCATCCATTTCTCATAACCTTCACTATATTAAACTTATAATCAAACATAAAAACTTTTTAATCTTCTTATATTGTATCTTTCAAATATTTCCCATAATATTGAATGATGAATTACTTACATCCCCTACCATCACTTTCACTATAGCATTTCTCAATAATACTAATTCACTAATTATTAATAATAAATATTGAACCTTTTTACCTTCAACACCAAATACATATTCATTTACAACTTTACCTACTTTCTCTTCCATTCTTTTTTATAATTTTCGTAAAGACCTTATAATCTGTATTATTTCTGTATCTCTCTTTTCTCAACCTCCATATAACTCTTTATACATAAAACCTTTATTTAACCATTCACTTAATATCTTTACAAACCATTTTTATCTAAAGTCAAATTTATGTACATTTTATATTCTATTGCATCAGGTCTAGCAGCTGAATATAAATTCATTAGTTTTAACACCTGCTCTAATTAATCTGTTTTTATTTCCTTTTCTAAATCCTTATTATCCTTATCAGACAATGCACTTACTTTCTATCCCTTCCATCTCATTAACTTTTTTTACTTAAATAATGTAATGCTACGTTCTTTTACTATATTCATAATGTCATCCAGTGTAGTATGCATTATATCAGCTATATCTTTCATTTCTCTCATGACACTAATATTCTCTTTGATTACTTTACTTAAATATGCTATTTTTTCATTTTTTCCTTGCAGAAAATATCTTTGTTTATACACTAAATGCTATATTTTCTTCTTATTCATTTCATATAAGTCTTGTTCTTTGATAAAAAGACTTTTCATCATTCTTGTCTAAATAATCAATTATATTGTTATTTGACTTTTTATACTTTATTTTCCCCATATATTTTTTCTTTCTCCCATGTCATATAGCATTCTTTGTATTTCAGTTTAAAATTTATCCACCATTCTAACCAATCTTTATAAAATTCTCTCATCTCTGCATGTTGTTTCCACGATCCAACATCCTCTCTCCCTTTTGCATCCCATTTCACTTTATTTATTCTTTGTAGACCTTTTCCTATTTTTCTATACTCATCATTTCCTTTTATGTTAATCCAAATTGCCCTGTGATCTGAAAATCCCATCAGTAACACACCTTGCTTTATTTTTACTAAACTTTCTGACACAAAAAAAATCTATTTCAGTTGTTTTATCTCCTCCAAGTCTTTGAATTCCAAATTTTAAACTGTCCATATTTTATAATGTCCCTTACCAAAATAACATGTATTTTCTCTCTGTCTTAAATTACAATTAAAAGCCCCCTGTGACCATAATCTTCATATTAATGTCACATATTAAATTATATTTTAAGCATCTCTTCTCTCTCATTTTTTCTTACATATGCACATATTGCAGTAATTCTAATAACATGGTCCATCCATCTTACATCAATAACAGTAACTCTCCCAGTTATAACAAATGTAGTGTCTAACACTTTCATTGTATCTTCATATAAGTATTCCTAAACAGGTCACCCTTCCAAAATTCCAAATCACGTTTCCCCACCACACTTCACTTTGATATCTTTCTGTTTGAGACAAAAATCTAATGTCTTCTAAAATAATGACATCACTATCTTGCTTTTTACACCAATCCAAAACTCATATTCTTCTCTCTAAATTTTTTAACTATTCACATTTAATACTAGAACTTTACATGTGCTTCTACGTTAAATATTTTTTCAAACTTTCCCTTTCTTTTTTCTTTTTTAAATCCTTCTGTAATTTTCCATTTCTTCTCTTGTACTCTTTTACAAATTGAACTTCTTTTTTGTTTAACTATACTCCATTTAATATCATCACTATCACTCAAATCTGAATGTTCCTCTTCCATTTTGTCTGCATTAAACTCTTCCTGCATACTCACTTTTTGTAGTACTAATTCTTTATTCATAGTCTCTATTTGTATCCCCTTACTTCTAAGTCTTTTTTGCTCAGCCATATCCTTTTAATTCTTTTCTGTTGATAATTCCAAAACATCTGTCTGTCTCTTTTACCCTTTTTCTCCACATCCCCCCCCAAATGACATTACATTTATAGCATCTCCTTTCACAATTCCTTGCATCATGTCCAATTTTCCCACATGAAAAATATCTTCTTTTATCACAATTACTGATTAAATGATCTTTTTTACCACACAAAAAGCATCCCTAGCCCCAGTCCATAAACCTCTATTGTCATACACCTTTGACACATCTAATACATTTTCACATAATGTCAATAAATGTCCTTTTAAGGTCTCTTTATCAGCTTCCATCCTAAGCTGTACATTGGTTTTTTCTTCGTCTCTCTGTATGATGTTTTAAATACATACAAACTCCACAGTACATTATTTTTCTTTCTTTTTTTTTATATTTCTCCAAATATTTCTCCATTATTTGACCAGTCTCAAATATAATATCACAAAAGTCTCATTTTAAACATGTATAAAAGCTCTTACCTCACTTGATTTGATCTCCATTGTTGAAATTACTTAATCCCATACCTTATATCTGTCCAGTTTAGAGTCCTCTTTTTTAGTACATACTATTAACGTTCTCTTTTTTTTAACTCCTATGGCTTCTTCCTTCTTTTTTTCAACTCCCAACTTTACCATCTCTGCAAAGAATTTACCTTTCATGACCGTCTCTTCCTCTTGTATCTTCTTCATAAGATCTCCCCAGGAGACATCTTTTCCACTCTCCGTCTCACTTTCATTTATTAACCCCCACCTGGTGGGTTGAAACAACATATTCTTGCACTGCCACATCATATCTAAAGAGATTTTCCTGAAAGATCTCTTCCAAATCTGTAACTGCTCTATTCCCCTTTTTAAAAGGCCTAACCACTTTCTCTACATAATCATCAGCAGACTCACCTGCCTGCCCTTTCTTGACCCCTTCCTCTGATAATGCCATAATATCCTCATAGTTGGAGGAATAGAAACCCCTTTTGCTGCACATCACTTCATTCTCCTCATCCTCCATATTCTTTCTGGATTCTCTGTGCCAACACTGTGCCCGGAACAGAAACTGGAAGTACTGCATGAAAAAAATGCGTCCACCTTCACAAAATGGTAGGGTTTTTTATTGATATATATATATATATATATATATATATATATATATATATATATATATATATATATAGTTCTGAAAGCCCAAAATCCTGAAAACCAAAAATCCTGAAAACTCAAATCCTGAAAACACAAAATATGCTAATATGTCACTATAAAGACACTAATATCCCCTAACTACCTGACTCTAACCTCCTCCCTAAGGTCCGTCACTACACACTCAACACCCCCCCCCCTAACTCCCCACTAAACCTAGCCTCTAACTCCCTAACTCTAACCATTTTATGACATCAGTATGTCTATTTTGTGTTTTCAGGATTTTGAGTTTCAGCTTCTGAATGGGAACCATATATATATATATATATATATATATATATATATTACATATTATTTACATATTTACATTATTTACATCTATTTACAAATCTCCATACATTATCAACTTCAGTTTAAGCATTCCCTCCCCACTCTTTTATCCATAACCAAAACATTATTTTCTCCAAAATCTTTGTCAAAGTCCATTTTCCATTGTATTTAATTTAATTTAGTCTCTCGTTCCATATAGTCCACGAAACATAAATTTTTTTTATCCATTTTGTTCACTTCTTCCTGTTTTCGATAATAACCAAATTCTATTATGTCCATATTTATTTGCTCAGTTTTTAATAGACTTTTCACCCTATTATATTTACATATTTCTTTCCACAAATTATTAACTCTTTCACATTTCAAAAATACATGCTCAGTAGTCTCAAACTCTCCACATTTATTACATATTCTTTCTTGCTTTTTTTTATATGGCATATTTGCCTTAACTGGCAATTTTCAATAGACAATCTCCATAAAAAATCATTACATTCTTTAATCTTTTTATAGTTACGAATGTTTCCATGGATCAATGCAATAAAATGCTTTCATAATATTTAATTACCATTCATTTCTATTTTTCTCACATACATTCTTTATTTTCCAAAATACAATTTTGTTTTGATACTCTTTCATTTCTTCATTCACAATGCTTTTACTTCTTTTTTTAACTTCCATTCCTTTCCACAGTTCTTTGTATTTATAATATAGTATCATTTCTATCAAGTTTTTATTTTCCTTCATAATTCCTTTTAATACCTTATTCAAAATTAAAGATGCTGCATGTACTACTGGGTTTATTAAAGTCACAGTCTAGAGTCACATATAAAAGAAAATATAATCATCATTAGTTCCTTTTTGTACTTACTAGGAATCATATAGATGTTAGAAACATAAGCAAGTTTTCCTGTTACCATGGTGTTCAACAAGTGTGCTTTTTATATGAAAATCTATATGATTGTCAAAATTAGTTATATCCTGTACTTCTTTGAGTACATTATCTCATTGTTGTTTGCATTCATTCCTTCCAAATATTATTCCCAATATATCTATATAATTTTTCATTGAACTCAATATCTCATATCATACATTCAAAACCAAATCCTTTACTTTTCTCTTTATTTATACTTAAACCATTTTTTAATTTATATGTATTTTTTCATTTACTTTTTCCATTTGTGCATTATTTTTTTAACAATTAATGCAATAACATCCACATAATTATACATTATTGGCAATTGTACTTCCTTCATCATTTTGTATCCACTGCTACTTGGCATTTTATTAATTTCCTTCACTATTACATTCATAACTAATGAGAAAATTACGCTACTAGCTGGGCAGCCCTGCTTTATTCTACATTCTATTTTTATTTCTTCCCCAGTCCAGCCATTGCATTTAGTTTCACATAGTTCCTTTCATAAACAGATTTTATTACTTCTAATATTTTTCCCTTACATTATATGCCTACAAAATTCCCCATAATGATTTATACTGAATATTATCATAGGCTTTACTTATATCCCCTATCATAACCTTTGCTTCTACATTTTTATTTATGATATAATCAACTTTCTCTTATTATCCATAATAACTCTTGACTTCCTTTTCTTTCAAATACATTTTAGTCATATATTCTGTCAATTTTTTGTAACCTTTTTGTTATTATTCTCATATTTTATAATCCATATTATTCAATGTTATAGTTCTCCAGTTTTTATCTCCTCTTTATTTCCTTTTTAAATATAAATTGTATAACTCATGTACATATCTCTTTCTCTTTAATTCCAGTTTCTAACCATTCATTCATAACTTCTATAAAAATATTTTTTGCCATTCCTCCATTTATTTATACATACCATATTCAGTTCCATCCAGTCCTGTTGCAGAATTCATGTTAATTTCTTTTAGAATTTCATTCAGTTCTTTCATAGTTATTTTTTGTTCTAAATACTCATTATCTTCATTATTTAATTTTTCACCTTTATAAATTTGTTCTATGCTTTCTTCTCTTTTAACAAATAGTTCCAATACATATTCTTTAATTATTTCTTATATACCTTCTTGCTATCTTATTTGCTTATCTTCCTTATTTTTTAATTATCTTATTATTTTTCCTTATTTTATCATTTTACTCAAATATGGTGCTACCTCTTCTTTTCCTTCCTTGTAAACAGTAATTTTGTTTATATACCAAGTTGGTCATTTTAATTTGATTCATTTTATATATTTCTCTTTCTTTTTCATGAAAGGAATTTTTCTTCTATACTAAGTCTCTAAATGTCTCTTGACTTATATATTATCTCTCTCTTTTTCTTTTCTTCCTTATACATTCTAAAAACATTCATTTATATTTCTCTTTAACAATAAGCCAAAGAGTCCAATTCTCATAAACCTCTCTCATATTCATATGATTTTTCCATAGTTCCAAAAGTTCTTTATTCTCTTCTAAATCTAATTCATATTCATTAATTCTATTTATTCCTTTTCCTATTCATATATATTCTTCATTTTCCTGTACTTTAACCCATATAGCCACATGATATGAAAATTCAGCATACTTAATTCCTTTTTTATAACTTTTAAACTATTAGATATTAAAAATAATCAATTTCTGTCCTAATTTCATTCTTTTTGTAGGTCCAGTGGTTATTCTCCCATACACTTAACCTTTCACTTTTCATAATTTCTTTAACCATTTTAACATCACACTTGCTCATATTTTTTTCTTAAATTACAGTTAAAATCACCCACCACTATAATGTCCATATTTACACAGACATATTCAAGAATATTTTTAAATATCCTTTCTATCTTGCTTTTTGTTACATATGCATAGAAAGCTATAAATTCTATATGCATATTTTTCCATCTCAAGTTTATTACCATAATTCATCCTAGTTCCACTATGGCTACATCTACTATTTTAATGCTTTCTTGACATAATATACATATGCCCAAGCACATTTCTTTCCCCATGTTCTAAACTACTGTACCATTCCAAAGATTTTCAGTTTGTGCTCTTTCTTCTTCTGTTAATAATATATGCATCTACTGCAGCACACCATTGTACTATACCTATTCTCCTTTTAAGATTTTTCACACTGTTCACATTTAAAGCTAATATTTTGAGCTTTTAAGAACAGTTAGTATAATAAAATGTCTATCCCTTTCCTATTTTCTCTAAGTATTATATTTTTGAATTTTCTTTTCCTTTTTTTAACTCTTTTCCCAATTGAATTTTTTTTATTTCTTACTGTGCACAATCAGTTTCTTCCTCACTTGTCTCCTCTGTTTCTTTTTCTTATAAGTTCATAGGTAGGTACTAGACTATCAGCCCTGGGGCCTATACAAGCCCAGCCAAAAAGGTACCCTGGCTTTTGCCACCCAAGAAAATTATTTTCCTGTGCCACTGTCGAGCAGAGCCACAGAGGTGATCCCCGGGGTGAATTTCCTATTTCCCATCCAATCATCAAGATTTTTCTTGAAGAGTGCTAATGATGAGCTTTGTTTGATATAGATAGGTAGTTTATTCCAGAGTATGGGAAGTCTCTGGGACATGAATCTATCCCTCCGGCATGTTCTGTTTATTGTGGTGACAAGGTTTAGGTCCCTAGAGAGTGTTGCACAGAGGGATTGGGATTTCTTTAAGTGGAGAATGTCCAACAGCTCTGGGTTTGACATAGCTCTGTATGTTAGGCAGAGATCACCTCTGAGTAGGCGATATGCGATGGAGTAAAGCTGGAGTTTTTTGAGATGGTCTGCGTAGGGCATCTGTTTGAGGCCAGTAATCCTCTTTGTGAATCCTTTCCAGTTGTAGATGTCTTGTGGGGTACATACCAAAAGGGGCATTGTACTCTATAATGGGTCTAATGAGTGATGAGTAGAGGGGAACAATGACCTCTTTTTTTCTTGATGAGAAACCTTTTGTGATGAGGTGTGCCACGTAGAAGGATTTCCTGACTACTGTGGCAATGTGATTATCAAAGGAGAGACTACTGTCCACCTGTGTCCCAAGGTCTCTTATCACACTTTTGGTGTTAAGTATACTACCACCTATGTTGTAGTTCATGGGTACAGAGTTTTTACCAAAGGGGATGACAATGCACTTTTTGGCATTGAGCTTGAGGCCATGGCTTTGACACCAGGCATCTGTCTCAGTGATGCCTTTTTGTAGGATGTCCACATCGTTAGGAGTTTTGATTATGGCTCCTAGTTTGCAGTCATCTGCGAACTTTGTTAGCCAAAGACCATCTTGTTACTTGCTCCAACTTCATGTATAAGCTCTTTATCAATCACATCTTTTTGTACATTTTCTTGTATAACACATTTTCTATCTCCTTCTCCTATATAAGTTCATTTTCATTTTCTTGCAGATTCATTTCATATTCTAGCCATGACTGACCAGTATTGTCACATTTTATGCACTTTAAATCACATTTTTGCATTATGCCCTGTTTTACCACATAACATATTTTTTATCACATTCATTGATGAAGTAATCTTTTTTTCCACAAAAATAACAAGTCTTTGTTTGACCCCTGTATTTCACAAAACCCCTATTACCATGAACATTAACAGTACTAGGTACATACACAACATTATCATTTCCATTTTCAGTATTACTCCACATTCCCATCCCCAGTCCATAGTCCTCTTTCATCATATATTTTTGTAGTGTCCATTACTTTTTTTACATATAGTTAGCACATTTTCTTTCAGCTCTTTTGCTTTAACTTCAGTTCTAAACTGGATCATTATTCTTTTTTTGTTTGTCTGTAGAAAGCTTGCACTGCATATTCTGACCACGGATAAATATTTTTCTTTTGTTCACATGCACCCAAAACGTTTTCCATGGCCTTCCCAGTCTCAAGTCACAAAAAGGCTCTTTATTAATTAAAATAAATGCTGTTACCCTTTTGCTTTGACACCTAGAGGTGCTATTACAGAGTCCCAAACTTCTTATCTGTCCAAACTTTCTTTTTTACTGCTCACATGTACTGTATACTTATTTTTTGTTTCTTTTATTTGTTCTTTCTTCTTTGCTCCTTCTCCAACAGTTTGTGCACAAGTTTTTGTCTCTGGACCTTTTTCTGGCATAGTCTGTTCTTCTCCTTTATCTTCTTCTATTTTTTCCATGATGTCACTCCATGAAATTGCTGCTCCACTTTCTGGCTCACTTTGGTTTACCATTTCTTCCAAATAATCATCGTGCAACCTCCCTGATTGGAGGGTTATAACTGTCTCTCTTTCAAACAATCTTGTCTGAAAGTTTTCCTCTGAATCCATCTCAGTTACAGCATCAGTCTCCTATTCCTCCAATGACACTGTTTTTTCTGCACCCACATCATCAGAAAAAAAAACCTTCTGGTAGTGATTCTACCATTTCAGCTACATTTTCAGCAGCTTTCACTCCATTTTCAGCAAAAGCTGAATCAGCCATGTTTTCTCCTTGTTCCTCCTGGCTGCCTCAATGCCTGGACAGGAAACAGGAAGTCAGGTTGTGTAACACACAAAGCCTTCCCAGACTACCATGAGTAGGGCAAGTTCCCTTATGCCCTTACCAAATTTCCTGTACTAGCAAAAATACCACATTGGCTCCCCCCTGAAAAAGAGGCCACCAGTCTAATGGGGCTAACCCAGTCAACAAAGACTAAATAAATAACAATAATTTCTAGTGAGCTAGAATCATGTTTGTGACTAAATTGTGGATCTTAAATATTTTAAAATTAATTTTATTTTAAATAGAATGGCCAAGGGATTATATTTGTTTGCATTTAAAATTTTAAACCAATGTACATTTGGGTTTCTGTGAGTGTTCCTCCTTTTTCTATAGATGTTTTAAGCACTCTGCTTGAGCTAATGATCAAATAATATGCTTGAATAAACACTTTCATGTTGTTTTGGTACGGGTAGTTTAGTATAAGAAATTCTTATCAGTTTAGGACAATAAATACATTTAACAGAGTAAATTACAGTTTTAAATACTTTATATGGTACAGTATATGTGTTATTATCTTCACAGATAACACTTTTAGACTTTCAGCATGGAGGTGACAGATGGCAAATGTCATTGGGAGTTAGCTGGTAGAGCCCTTGGCTACTTCTGTTCACAGATGTCCATGACAAAACAACCCCTGTTCTGCTCGGTTGTACAGAGACAATGTAATGTATTTCCTGAGATGATAAATCAGTTTAAATTTTCATTTTTTCTTCAAACTGTTGAACACCAACGCAAGACTCCACAGTAAGCAGTATACTCCAGAGAATTTATTAAAAATTCACCAACAGTAAGTGCTTTAGTCAAGTAGTACAGACTTCTTCAGACCAAGTGAATAAAATACATTGTCCCCACCTACAATATTTATACCCCTGCTAATCACATAATTAACCAAGTACATACATCAATTAAACAAACTATTCAGCTAAAATACACACACACACACACACACACACACACACACACACATATATATATATATATATATATATATATATATATAAAACTAAATATGTATGTTTTGTTTTTTATTTTTTATTTATTTTTGAACTTTTATTTCTCACACTCTTTCATTTTTGCAACACTGCTTATACTAATAATATCATTAAGACCAGGCCAAGATGAAGCATTCAAGGACAATTGCCACCACAATTCCCTCTGCTCCAATATAATTGGCCAAAAAACACCCCCAGGATGTTTTCCCACTTGCTCCAAGATAAAAAAAAAAAACAAAAATCCACGATCAGTGTACCTCCAAATGTTTAACTAGGGCATTCATGAGATTATGCTTACTTATGTCATAGCAGTATTCGTATATCCGCTGTTTCAATTTTCTCTCTGTCTTCCCTATATAGAAACTTGGGCTTTCTTTGCAAAGTGCCACATAAACAACCTCTTCTGTACGGTAATTATAGAAACCTTTAGCCTTAATAACTCGATTCCTAATCTTAACCTCGTGTCCTTGTAGGATCATGCACCAATGATTACAGGACCCGCATTTTAACGTTTCCTTTTCCTCTATTATTATAGTTGTTGGACATACCATCAAATACATTTTTCAGTGACCTTCCTGATTTATACACTATTTTTGGTCATGCCTCTAATTTCTCATAAACTTCTTTATTATTCGTTATCAGTTCCAAATTCGTATTCACAATATTAACCAATGGTCCACTATCTATATTATATGTCAGAACATACAAAGAGCCATCAATATCGGTATTGCGGTGCTCTCTTGCACTTGTAATTAATTCACTTACAGAAGTTCCATTGTCCATTATGGGGTCCTTACCCGCCCAAGTATTAGAACTAAAGACTATATTACTATATGTATTCTCTAACAATGATCGAAAATGACCCATTTTTCTCTTAGGTGAAACTTCTTCAGTCATTGAGTCTATTAAGTCACATGGGTAGCCCCTTCTAAGAAACTTATTCTTTAATTTAGTACATTCATCCAAAAAGTCACTCCATTCAGATACCATACGAGCAGCCCTTACCAAGTGTCCTTTCACCACAGCACATTTTTAGTGAAAGGGATGGCTGCTTGTGAAATGTAACAAGGTATTAGAATAGGACGGCTTCGTATAGATTTTTGAAGCAAACAACTGTCCCACAGAACTGAATTTTATGATATTTAATACAGTTTTCATAATCCCCTCCCCGGGTGAAAGACAGAATGAGCACAGAGTGGCCACTTATCTCCAGAGTATGGATGACTGCCTCTTCCTGGCAGTGTACAGTTTCCATTCAGGTAGACTTAAGAGGAGTATAATTCTTTTTCCACTGTATGAACCACAATCTTTTGATTGCTGCAAGTGAATGCAGTCATTTGGGTCCTAGGTATTTGAAACCAATGTATAAAATAGCAAACATTTGCTGCTCTGAGATAAACAGAAAAAAAGGAAGCTAGTCTTTCAAAAAGTCTATTTATAATGTCAAAATACTGAAGCTTTTGGACATGTTCACAATATTGGATAAACATGTAGTTGAAAGAGCTAAAATTAGTCTTGGCTTAATTCTGCTTTGTCAGTTCTGTAATTACTCTAAGCTGCAGCTGCTGATGTTTCCATTATCTTATTCTGTTCTGCAATGCATAAAATCAGAAATATATGATATGAAAGTGGATATGGCTTGCTTACACTGCTAAAATGCCTAAAAAAGATCTTGAAAACTGTTAAATGAGGGTTTCTACCTCATAGCTCCACTTATGTATGTGTAGCTAATGTGTTTTTGAGTGTCTACATTTTCTCTGGAGTGGTACCTCTCTGCACATAAGTGAATGCAACCAGTGGGAGCTCAGTAAAAGGATTTATTCTTTTTTATATGACTTACTCACACCATATCCTACAGATTCATTTTTTACATGACTCAGTCACACCATACTCTACTGGATCCACCAGCATAGTGTCACTAATCAGATTCAGGTTGCCAGTGTCACAATATGGACTTTGTCAAGTTGCTGTAATCTGAGCTCATCTATATTGCATTTAGCCTTGGCATTGTGGTTTAAGTCATGGCTTAGAGTCTACAAAGGATGACAAATCATGACAGTTCACTAACCAGTCTGGCAAACAAACAAGTTGATATCCATATGCCTCTGTAGAAATAAACCTTTTTTATTATGTACTGTAGCCTGAATGATCAGAGTCCCAAGCCATCCTCACGCACACTTATTCTGTATCCCTATACTCCAGTAGTGTCTGATGTGCATCCCCCCACGCAACTCTCAGTAATCCATATTCAGGTGTTGTTTTCTTCCCCTGTCCATGATCTGTGCCCTAGTGCAGCTTCTTCTAAGAAGACTGGCATTTAGATACTACTCCCGACTCCATTAGTCACCTGTTAGCAAAGAGTGCTACAGTACTACTTTCACCTGAAATGACAGAAATTGTACCATGACACTACTTGCCATCCCATCTGGCCTGTGATCCCAGTTTTCAACCCCAGTTTCAGTCATTTATCAGAGTAGGGATCACTGTAGCCCTTCTAGCCTTGTGGTGAATGGTGAAGTCTGGCTACTTCTATGATCCCTTTCTGACTTGTCTAACCATCTGTCCGATCTCTTCACTTAAATATGTACTTATCCCAGATCCCACTAAATTACTCTGTGCTGGGTGCCATAATGAGGGATACAGTCAACTGACTACCATTTTCTTGCTGTTCCATATGTTGTTGGCATTAAACTCAATGTACTGGCTCCATGGCACGGAAAGATGGGGTACCAACTCTGGCCCTCATGACCTGGATTTGATTAGCTCAGGTGCCAGAGTATCAGACTGGTGGGGCAGAAATGAGCAGTCAGTGTTGGCTTATCCATCCCAGGGAAAAGAGTTGACTGGGTGTACTGTTTAAACATCGACTAATAGAAACCACTGAGTAGCTGCACTAATAAGATGGTCATCCTTGGCTTGCCAATTGATTCATAGCACTGTATCCAGGACTTTGTGTGTGATAGCATTAACTAAGTGGCCTGGCATTGCATGCCATATCTCATCAGGAAGCTTTTTGGCTGTTTTTGAGAGGGGGACATGGTTTAAAATGATTAGACACGTGATGGCCAGGCAGCCTCCAACATTTGTTCTCCAGTACCTGCTTTATTTTGTACAATGGAGACAGGAAAATGTCCCTGGGGTCCTTGAAAGGCTCAATGATTATGTGTGTAGTCACAACAATGAGTTTAGAAAAAGGAATTTAAATTATCTACAACTTTCAGAGTATTTGTGAAGCTTGTTGATTGATATAAGAAGTGCAGACTACTTGGTTTCAGTGATTTGCACATTCTTGGTCATTAGGTAACCTGCAGCAGTTCGTATGATTCATTTTTTGCATACTGTCACTCTTTTTTAAGGATGTTCATGAAATGACTGAATGAGTTCACAATTTCTCATAATTTCAGTGACTTCAGTTGTCAGTAGGGATACTTGTAATTCAGTCATACCTCTTAAATGTCCAGATTTTCACCACATATTTTTGGTGTGTTCCTCCTAAAATCTGCACCTTTCTGGTAAATAGCTGAGGATTGAAGTCATTAAATAATGACAAATATTTGAGTTTAAGACTCCACATCCTTTGGAAAAGTCATGCTAATGCAAAACCTGTTATTCTATCAACGTTCTAAGCTTGTACGAACAATAGTTAAAATGTGTCCCTATTTGTCCCCCCATCATTTAGGCTTTTCACAGATTTTTTGCTCTAAGAGGTTGAGAGGTATGAATTCAGTTATGTTTTCATGTAGAGTGTAGGTAATTTTCTTGCCAAGGGATCATCCCAGATCAAGACAGCTGAACAGAATCTCATGATACATGTTTCCCAGACAGAATGTTTTCTGTATTATACCGTAAATGCTAATCTATGTTTAGCTTCCATGCTGAGTAGATTTTATCATTTTAACTCTTATTTTGATTATATTTAGTTAACCTTTTCCTCTTTTATAGATCATGTCCAGAGTTTGCTTTTTTTTGTATGTGTTATTTTTTGTTTTGGAGCAGGGAGTTCTCCCCACTGCCTAGTGAGCATTGGCTTCCTCCTATAATATGATGACTTTTGTCAGTAATATTTTTACTAAGGCCTTACTACTTCAGTTCTCCTGTGCCAGCTTGCTCAGTCAGATATCCCTCAATGCAGGTTAGGAGTTAAGAGAAGTTCCCTGTTATGAATGTTCAAAGTGTTTTTGCCAGTGGTTTTGTTTTTGTCATTTGGACATTTTGATCACTCATAACAAAATCGTGCAAATGATGCACACTTATACATCTCCTTATCTGTAGGAACATATGGCAAATTCCCTTAGGGTTGGCTTTTAGCCCTTTCACATGAAGAACCATCTGAAGTTTAACGTCTTAATAGTAGTTACAACTCCACACACCACATAAAGGAACTCAGATAGTTAAGACATTAACTCCAGTGTTATACATGGGAGGAGAAATAAGCCAGACTTTGAAAGCAAAGTGAGAGATCCTAGCATTGTCCTTGATGACAAGTTAACACTTAAGGATCAGTTGTCATGTGTTGCTAAGTCACTCTTCTATCCTCCAAGGAATATAATTCAGATCAAGTACCTCTTTCCATCTCAGGGCAAAGCTCGATTTGTTCATACTTTGGTTTCCTTATGATTTGATTACTGCAACTCATTTTACCTAGGGCTTCCTGTCTCAGAACCTGATTGTCTCCAACCAGTGCAGATCCCAGCAGCCTGACTACTAAAGTTATTGCTTGTTAGTAATACATTACACCAGTTTGGTAGAGTTTTAAGTAAACACCTTTCTGGTGTTGAGTCACTTAAAGCATTCTTGTGCTAGTATTTTTAGCCCTACGTAACCTGAGTCTCCCATCTGGAAAACATCCTGGTTCCTTGCAGTCTGGTTGAGACATGTGTTCTGCTTCTTTGGAAATGGTGAAGGTTCCTAGGTTGCAGCTGGATTCCTCTAATCTTATAAGGTACTTTACACTTTGAACCTTCTGCTCCAGTGACTGCTGGGAATTCTTCCTAGTAGCCAGCTTCGAGAGATCCCTCAAAATCCATTTCTCTAGTCTGGCCTTCATTGATTTTTGGTAATGATTTATTATATTGGATCTGCTTTTATTGCTGAACATTGTTCATGTCTGTGCTTTTAATTTAGTATGTTTTTATTTTAATGTGCTGGCATCTACAAGGTCCAGGGTTCAAGTCTCGCTTCCAGTCACTGTGTGGCAGTCCCATGTTCTCTACATGTCTACATGGATTTTATAGAGCTATTCCGTTTTCCTCTCACCTCCCCAAAACATGCTTGTTGATGATCCCTGAGCAATGACTGAAAAGGTTCCATGGGCAATCCTACTTTCCCAGTTAATTAATCAATTCATTAATTCATCCACATTAATAAACTTGAACTTTAGTGGATTTCTTTTCATTTTAATTGACTCATCCAAGCACGGTTCACTAAATGGTGACTGGGCCATATCTGTACTTCATAATTGGGTACAGTAGTCCCCTTGTACATACAATAGCTATTAATGAATTCATGAGTTCTGTAAGTCTTTATCTGCCTCACCTTATGATAGTTTTGAACATTAGATATATTTTCGATCTGGGTGGCACTAGTCTTTGAATGAATGTGGGAAGTGTTTTAGTGGTACTTCCTAGGCATCCTGATGACAAAATAAACTTGAAAGGGATGGTCAGCTATGTGTACTGAAGGGCATTGCCTTTGTCTTGTGTGTGTTCATTCCTAA
Organism: Protopterus annectens; assembly: GCF_019279795.1. Classification (NCBI taxonomy): domain Eukaryota; kingdom Metazoa; phylum Chordata; order Ceratodontiformes; family Protopteridae; genus Protopterus; species Protopterus annectens. Next base: position 471,541,576 of record NC_056725.1, read on the forward strand.
CATGTGGATGTCAATCTACTAAGTGAGAGTGCAGCTTTTTTTTGTGACAAAGAAGATGCATGTGACTTCAAGTCTACTACAAGCCATCTTCTCATTCTGCCCAGCTTATCATGATATTCAGATTGGAGATACCAAAGAGAAGTGGTTGAAGACAGCGCCGTGGGAATGTCACTAGGTGATAGCTGGAGAGAGGCAAACTCCTCAGTAATGGATAGAGGAGGTTTTACTTTACACAAACTTACTACCAAGATATACCCTCACTGGACATGGGAAGTTGTTTGAGGATGCCCAGCAGTTGTGCATGTGGTGTTGAATGAAAATCTTTAGCTAGATCCACAAAATGCATGTATGTCAAATATCCACTATAAGCAATAAGGCATGAAAGGACACACATTGTACATTGCATTCTTAGGGTAATTGTTAGGCACAAGTCTAAAACAGATTCTAGAGACTGTGCCACCTTCTATACCTTGTCCTTCCTTTTTTTTTCTTCTGATCTTACATATGTCTCACATAGTTTTGTAGACCAAAGTCACACGTACTTATGATAGTGTGATGACTGCCATTTAAGGAAATGTCATTTTTAATAACAAAAGAGATATTTGGAAACAGGGCTCATGCAACAACTTCAAAATGTGTTGTCTGTACATTGGGCTACTCCACATTTCCCGGAGCAATCTTTGTAATACAGTGCATATCTCAGAAATGATTCTTGTGACACACCCTAGGTCCGAGAAGAGATCCCTGTAGTACAGCATAGTTCCCAACAATAAACCCTTTGGCACAGCACAAGTCCCAGAAGTGATCTCTGTAGTACAGTACATGTCTCAGAAATGATCCTTGTGGCACAGCATAGGTCCTGGAAATGAACCCTGCAATAAGGCAGAGGTCCCAGAAGTGATCTCTATAGTACAGCTTAGGTCCCATCAGTGAAACCTGTGGCGCGTCACCGGTTGCCAAAGTGATCCCTTTCGCACAGTGCTACTTACTGTCCTTTTTTCTGGCAGTATCTTCCTCACTGTTCCTTCTCTGTTTTTTTCCTGCAGCAACCCCTCTGTTCATTTCACCATTTTATCACTCACCATTACCTCCTTGTTTGCTTAACAGCCTCTTACATGGAATAGAAGCACAGGCTATAATGAACTCCAGTTATTCTGTATCAGCTAGATTCCTGTTGTTCATCTGTCTAGTTAGTTTGTCATGAAATTGTATAAGGTCCGTGCATCAGGATCATCTGGCCATAAATCCATGCTGGTTTATGTCTTGGATAGGGTTGCCCTCTAGAAAAAAAAGTTAGCCCTTTTCCATTCTACTGAGGTCAAGTGTACCAGTCTGCAATCCCTGGGATTGCTTTTTGCACTTTCATTATGCAGTGAAGTATCTGTGCTGCAGAGTTAATAAGTAAAATCAATGCATATATGCCTCTTCCCTAATAGCAGCCTTTAATTATCGCAGAATTCTAACCATGCACTAGATTATAATTGCCCTCATTCCCCCACACTGATAAATTTACAGCGAGCTTCTCAAAGGGCAGTGTGCTCTTACTTCTGCCATTATTAACCGACTGACCTCATTTTAGTGGCTATCTGCTGATACCATTCAGTGTTAGAGCAACACAAATACTGATTTTTCTTTCTGGTGGGCAGGCTATTTTGCTTCTCGATTATTATATTGTGTGACTGTATGAGGGAAATGCAAATTGGATTTAATTATACTCATTTTAGTGCAGCTCCTGGTTTTCTTTTCTTTCTCTCTCTCTTTTTTTCTTCCTTCAGTGTGACATTTGTTAGCTCACTGCTAATTTATTTTTGGGCTTTTCAATCTGGCTAGCCTCTTTTTTATAACAGATTATAGTTCTGACACTTTATTTCCTATTCCATTCCCCAGAATTAGTAGGGATGAAATGTCAGTAACTCCGTGTTAATTTGTACTGGTCTGCTGCTCTTGGTTCATATAGTTTTTTTGCACATAAGCTAAACTTAGATCATTGCCTCTCAACTAACCTGTCATTATCACAGGAATGGTAAATATTTAATAATGTATTAGCCTATAGCTTTTGCACTCATTAAATCTGAGTCCTTTGTGAAAGCATTTGGGTTGTGTGTGTGTGTGTGTGTGTGTGTGTGTGTGTGTGTGTGTGTGTGTGTGTGTGCGTGTGCGTGTGTGCGTGTGTGTGTGTGTGTGTGTGTGTGTGTGTGTGTGTGTGTGTGTGTGTGTGTGTGTGTGTGTGTGTGTGTGTGTGCGTTTTCAGAAACCTTCTGGCTACCAGTACAGGGAGTTGTAACTTGTTGTTCATTCTGTTTGTAACCTGTAATTTTTTTAATTCTAGATCCCTTGTGAAAGTTACCACAAGAATCTATTATTTGCCCTGCCATACTGCTTTGAAAGGGTAGAGATATTCCATAACTTACTGGGAAACATACATAAAAGCAACGTAGTGCTTACAAAACAGCTAATGATGGGTAATAGGTTAATTGGCCATTTCAGGTCATATTCATTTATGGCTGGTTTTTTTTTTAACCCCGGTACAAATCTCTTTCCTTAGCTTTTGTCGGAGATTTACACTTAGCATCCTACAGTAAGGAAAAGCATGATGGGATAGACTAGACAGTGACATGAACAACTTGAAAAGGATTCATTTGGAAGACTGCAGAAGATACAGGCAGTGTCCTTTGAGGCTTTTTGCCTGGTGCCTTGGCAGAGTACAAGATGAAGCTAAATCCTGGCCGAAGCAGGGATAACAGATTGATAACACTAGAAACATTATGGAAACCATAGGGTTGGAGGGTGGACATATCAGATAAAATACCGTACTTTGATTTTGTTCAGTGCTACATATGCAAGAGCAATTTTCTGTATAGTTATTTGCATGTTGTGCAAACCTCAGAGTCACTAAATTTTCAGATAAAATGTCTAATAATAGCTGGTATGCAGGCATGTAGGGGTGTTAGAAACAGATGAGGTGGAGAAAGCATAGGTATTACAATTAACTATGAATACAGTAACATGAAATGCTGTTCCCTCTCAATGAGCAAGGATGGAATAGGAGTGGTTATCAGAAACTACCCATTACCTATGGTAATCTGAAAGCTGTGTTTTCAAAACCAGCATCAACATAGTACTACAACCATAGTTTCCATTATATAGAAGCATTTGTAGATAACAAGGATATGTTTGAGTTGAGATGCTTTAATTGTAAATTATTGCTTTTCTGTTCTCTTGTAACTAGTTGACATTTCAGAAGATGTTCATTAAACCTGCATTAATGTGTTTTATAGCAACAGAAGACTTGAGTAAGAAATCTTTTAACATGTTGTAGAGCTTTTCTGTTTTATACAGCATGCTACAGCAGCATAACATTGTCTCATTTTATGTTCCTATGAGAGTGCGCACGTCATTTTATGTTCCTATGAGAGTGTGCATGTCATTTTATGTTCCTATGAGTGTGCACGTATCATATAGCTCCAGATGCTGCTTTGCAGATGCAATCTGCACTCTTGCAACTGTTTTTTATGGCCTATGTCAGTTGATTACATGGAAAATAATTTTTAAAATGTGTGTTAGAAATAACATACAGACTAAAAAGAAATGAGTGTTGTGGGGACCTTTTTTTTTCACTGGCACCATCTTCTGGTCTGTATTGGGGTTATAACTCATAGCATCCAGCACAGGCTCTCTTGCCTGCAGCTGCCAAATGTCATTTCTGTGTTCTGTATCCTGCTCACCCATCTCTGGGTGAGAAGGGTAAGGGTTGGATTCCTGCGTGTTCTCAGGGTTTGTTCAAGAGGTAAAGCTCCAGCACAGTCTCTGGGTGCGGGGCCTGTAGTGATAGCTCATTGCTTGTGTGATGGTGCTGCTGTTTGGACTGTTGTCTCACAACTGCAAAGTCGGGGGTATGATGGAAAGTAAGATTGCATTCATGGCCTGTGCTGAGGATGCACATTTCTCCTGTGTCCACATCGTTTTGTTCTGTGACCCTGCAGTCTCTTAAAGTCACACTAACAGATTGCCCTTTTTAAGTTGTCTGTATCCATTGAATTTGCCATTGCTATTGTGGCTAGCTCAGGACTGAGAGTGGTCTCTAAAGATCACTTCGCTTATCAAGTTAACAGATAGATTGACAGGTTCACCTGCCTAGAACTTTATTTAACACATTTTTTTTTCCTTTCAATGATGAATACTACAACATTCATTAACACTAAGCATGTCCCTTAGATTCCATCAAGACAGCTGCTTTTGTTGTCCTGTGTAAATCAGCTTTGCCTATAGCACTTGATTTCAATGAAGGTAGTTTGCAGGGATCTCAAATTCCTAGCCACTGTCCTCAAAGAAATGGAGTACTGTTTTGGATTGCTTGGTGTACCCTCTCCACCTGGCTGTCTGGAATCCCAGAACCATTATCGCACAAGGTCACTATTTTCACAGAGAATTGGTCTTCCTCTGCATTGATGGAAATGGAAAGAGACCTAGGTCTTACTAGTATATTTTTACAGCTAAAAATGGCAAAGTAACAAACTACAATATACTAAGAAAGAACACCAAACTGCTTTTAATTCTGAATACAATTCACATGTCAAACACCACCCATATTTAAACAAACATTTAATTTACATTGATGTATTTATGTATTAATTTCCGTGTGGGTTTTTTAGGGAAAAAAGATTTATTTACATTGATGCATTTATGCACTGATTTATTTATTATATTTATAAAAACAAGAATCATGCATTGTTTTTGTATTTCATATAAATAAAGGGAAGCTGTTGCCAGAAAGATATATATTTTTATACATAGTATTAAGGAAATTTAATTGAAAAATCAGGGGATGGTGTTTCAATTAAACAATTAAATGTTTGTTTAAATATGGGTGGTGTTTGACATGTGAATTGTATTAAAAATTCAAGTGGTGGAGTTGTTTGTGTTAAAAGTAACAAACTACACAGTTGAAACGTGGCTGCTGCTGAATGAAAAAATGCATCTGCATAATACTTCCCTCGGATATATATATATATATATATATATATATATATATATATATATAATCTATATACATACATATATATATATGTATATATATATATATATATATATCTATATATATAATATATATATATATATATTTGTTTCTTTGCCATCTGTAAAAGTGAACCCATAACAGTGATGGGCTGTTACAAAATGACAGTTGTTTAAATATTCATTCACTCACTTTTTCATGCTTGTTATCTGGTTCAGGGTCATAGCAGAACATACCTCTCAATCTCTTAGCAAAGGAATTCTGGGTAAAGCTAAAAGAGGCCAAGAGAAGGGAAAGAAGGGAAGGGATGTCAGAGACCCAAAATTAGGGAACTAAATTTTAAATATTTCTGTTATAAGCTTAAAAAGTGACTAGAATAACATATGTTGCTTTGTCATACATTTTCTGAAGGATATAAAAACTGAAATTCAAATGTATGTCATTATTTAGTGACTTGAATCCTCAATGATTAGCTAAAAAGCATATGTTTTATGCAGAACAGACCAAAAATATGAGGAGAAATTCTGGTCAGTTGAGAGGTATGTAGAAAAGATGGACTCTGCCCTGATTCCCAATAAATGTATGTCAGGCAATTGATTCTGGACAGAATGCCAGTCCATTCTTGGTTGGATGCTTACACACACACACACACACACACACACACACACACACACACACACACTATTTTTGATCTGTTTTTCGTACAATTTGTGGTTCTCTGACAAATCATTGAGGACTGAAGTCATCAAATAATGACATCAGTTTGAGTTTCAGACTTCATATTCTTCATTAAGTGCATTATAATGCAAATTCTGTTACTCTAGCAACTTTCTAAATTTATAAGAGTAATATTTAAAATCTGCCCCTGAGATTGGGCCTTTGTCCCCCCATCATTTTTTGTCCATATCTTTTTCAATTAGAGGTTGAGAGGTATGTACCCCTCCTCACATACAGTATTACGGGATGTACAACTTACAGAAAGGAAATTATTACTGAGTGTTAAGAAAGCAGGCATTATGTTTCTCTCTGACCTTTTGAGTGTTTGTTAATAAGAACAGATCCCCTATTACTGCATAATTTTATGCAAGACATTAAGTTAACCATTACAGCTTATAAACAAAGGGATTGTATCTAGATCTAGGGATGTCATTGTCCCTCTCTACTCAGCCCTTATTAGGACCATCATTGAGCATGATATCCACTTTCCATGGATGGAAAGTGTGTTCCTCAGCAGTAGCAGCATCCTTTGTGAGATATACCTCTCCTTTCAAACTGTTCTGTTGAAGTTGCAGAAGAGGTTTAGATTCACAGACCAAGTATTTCTGATGACATTTGATTTGCTGATATGCAGTAAATCCATCAGTATTGGGTCAGAGGATGCCAGACACAGGTCACATCATTGCAGAGTATAGTGACAGTGCTTTGAGTCGGTCCATGTAGGACATGTTGTTTAAGCTTTGTATACTTTTATTAAGGTATCTGTTTGGGTGTTCCAGTTGATTGCATGTGTTTGGACAGATACATGCCAAAGGGGGCATTATATTCGGTGACTGGCAGAAGGAGGGCTGAGTAAAGGGGGACAATGACATCAATAGATCTAGTTACAATATCTTTGTTTATAAGCTGTGCAATACAGAAGGACTTTCTTACAATAATGGATGCATGTTGGTCAAAAGTTAGGTCACTGTCTGCATCATTTCCCAAATTCCAAATGACTGGGCCAACTCTTGGGATTGTATTGTCATTGTAGTACTTCCTTGGGGTAGATGGCTTCCCAAAGGATACAGTAATGTATTTTTGGTGTGTGTGTGTGTGTGTGTGTGTGTGTGTGTGTGTGTGTGTGTGTGTGTGTGTGTGTGTGTGTATATATATATATATATATATATATATATATATATATAGATAGATAGCTATAGAAATTGATATATATATATATATATATATATATATATATATATAGAGAGAGAGAGAGAGAGAGAGTAATCTGTATCCATTGCCTCTGTGACTTTTCTGAAAATAATGTACTAAATTAGGTAGACATTATTTAACCCTGACAAATGTAAACTATTATGGTCTACTTGTTTAATGTTTTTAATATCACTGGTTATGAAGTCAGACATAATGTATTCCATGGCCTTGCCAATTAGGCTAGTTAGGTTGATAGGTCTGTAGTTGCCATGGTCTGTGGTATCAGTGCTGGACAATGGGTATCACGAGCTCAGAGCTGAAAATTATAAAAGGCCTATTTATTTGGAGTAACAATAGCACAGAATTTCAGACTAAACTGGGAATAGAGGTAGCAGGGCCTTTCTGGAATGAGGGATTGGTGCTGCATTTCTATCAGATCCCTTGTTAATTTGCACCCTTGGGGAAGGGGCATTACAACATTTGTTTGCCATACCCCAGGGACGTACCCTATGGCTAGGCTAAAGTTAAACAAATCCAAGAGATTTTTGTGAGGACATGTTTGGCGCTGTTAATTATGAATCCAAATAAATTGTCTGGGCCCATGTAAAGAGTGTTTTAATTTTTGATAGTGCAGTCAGATCTGATTTAGGATGAATTTTTGAGGGTGTGGGGACGTGGAGATTTGCACAGTTCAGGTGACTGCTTCTGGGGTAAAGTTACCTCTAAATCTGTCTGCAACTATGTTAGTTGTATATTTAGGGTTATTATGGGTAATGTCATTTGAAATTTCATAATATTTCTGGATGTTATTTCCCAAATTTTGAATGTAATGTAATTTAATAAGGATTTATACTAATCCTTGCCACTCAGTGCTAATTTTAATTCATGTCTAAGTTTTGCCTTTCTGTTGGTTATTTTGGTTCCTTGCTGACCTTTTTGATGGAGTCTTGAACAGTGGTAACATTTGATTTTTTTTTTTTACGGAAAAGCGATTTTTTTTCCCCTGGGAAAAAAAATTGCTGTTCCGTATTTTGGTGTTTCAACTTATTTGGGTTGATTATACAGCATTCGTTCAGTTAAGTGTTCGCTGATATAATATTGACCCTTTAATTCTTGTGGGAACTGCTAGATCAATATACTTATGCAGGTTGGAGTAGAACTCAGTTGTATTAAGTGGCAGCTGAAGCTGCATGGGGGATAGGGAAATTAGAATTAAACTTTCAGAGCTCAGCATAGAATTTAAGTAGGTTCATAATTTTAAATTCCTTAAATGCAGAATTGCCTACTGCAGTGGAGTGAGTAACTTTAAATGAGAAGGTTACTAGTTTGTGGTCTTTATTGACCAGAGAAAAAGATACCATAGGTGTTGTACACTTGATTATATTGGCAAGGACTAGGTCCAAAATGTTCTGACCCCTTTGGGGCTAGGTACCTATTTGTTATAGGGAGCTGTGATTTATTAAGTCTAGGAATCTTTGGTCATACCCACCGTTTCATGGATTTCATAGGTGATATAAGGCAGATGAGTCAAAAGGCCATCTTCACCTTGGTAACATCCATCCTTATGCTGTAAGAAGGACAATGCAGGTTAGTCCAGGGGCAAGATATGGTGACTCATCATGTCATACAGGCTAGATCTGAAGGAAACTAGGGTGCCATGTTGTTTAGTTTGAAGGGGAAAATCTATTCCAGAGATGGATAATTGAAGCTTTTTTTTTTTGTTTGTTTTTTTTTACTTGGGTTGGTTAAATGAATACATTTAGGAGTCTCTCAAGGTGTTAGAGACATGGATGTTGTCATATAGCAGGCTATAAATTGCTAGTTTATCTTGTCTATGGTAAGTTGGAAGTTCACTAAATGCAGTTTGTGGGTCTTGGAGCATTTGCCTAGAGGTAGAATAATCTCTGACAAGTATGAAAACACCATCCCCAACAGCTGTCCTGAGACCAGAGTGCATAGTAAACACTAAACCCAAGTAAAGAAGGAGAATATCTTTATATCAGGTCCAAGTCTCAGTTATGACACAGACACAGTTGCAGGTGAGCCTCAGGTTCAGCTGGCAATTTATTATTAAGACTTCTGGCATTGAGAAGAGCAATCCTGATATAGTCAGAATTAAAAGTGACTGCGATTTTGTCTGCTATATTGGGATGTTTAGAGCAACACTGATATAGTCAGAATTAGAATTTGGTGTAACCGAGTCTGCTGTGTTAGGAAGGACAGTAGCTATACCTGGCATAAAAAAGGAACTATGGGGCATGAGGTGCAGAATCTCCAAACTCTGGATCCCACACAGTTTGGTTTTGTGAAGGGTAGATCATGCCTGCTCAACTTGGTCGACTTCTTTGAGTCAATCACCAGAGCAGTGGATGAAGGCAAGGTGGTTCATACAACCAACCTTGATCTGGCCAAAGCCTTTGATACCATTCCCCACTCAGGAATCATTGAAAAACTCACTAAGCTAGGTATCAAACCCTATATCACTAGGTGAGTTGCAAACTGGCTCACAGATAGAACCCACAGTGTGAAAGTAGCTGACTCCAAGTCAGACTGCTAACCAGTCATGAGTGGAGTCCCACAGGGATTGGTCCTGGGTCCTCTCCTGTTTGGTATCTACTTCTCAGAAGTCCAGGCCAACACGAAGGGACTCTGGCTGACAAAGTTCACAGGCGATTGCAAGTTGGAAGCCATTATTAACTCCCCAAGTGATGTTGACATCCTACAGAAAGGTCTCACTGAGATCAACGACTGGTGTCAGAACCAAGGCCTTAAGTTCAGTGCCAAAAAATGTGTTGTCATCCCCTTTGGGAAAATCCCAGTTCCAATGAATTACCACATCGATGGTAGTCCAATGAACACAGAAGGTGTTATAAGAGATCTGGGAACACAGGTTGACACCAGCCTGTCTTTTGACCACCACATTGCCACTGTGGTCAGAAAGTCCTTCTGTGTGGCACATCTCATTACTAAGGGTTTTGCATCCAGGAAGAAAGAGGTCATTGTCTCCCTCTACTCTTCCCTCATTAGGCCAGTCATCGAGTACAATGTCCCATTTGGCATGTACCTCACTAGACACCTGCAACTGGAGAGGCCACAAAAGTACCTCACAAAGAGGATCCTAGGCCTTAAGCACTTGTCCTATATGGACAGACTCAAAAAACTCCAACTATTCTGTCTCATACCACCTACTTAGATGCGATCTCTGCTTGACTTACAAAGCCATGTCTGACCCAGCTCTGTTAGAAATGCTACATCTAAAGAAATCCCAATCCCTCTACACCACATACTCCAAAGACCTCAACCTCATTACCACAATCAACAGAATGTGCTGGAGGGACAGGTTCATAACCCAGAGACTGCCCATGCTATGGAGTAGACTTCCCATACATGTCAAACAGAGCACCTCACTGGCCCTCTTCAAGAGAAATCTTGAGGAGTGGATGGGATATAGAAAATTCACCCCGGGGATCACTCCAGTGGGTCTACTTGACAGAGTCACTGGGAACTAAGGTCGGGTGGCACGATGCCAGGGTAATCTTATGGGCTAGGCTTGTAAAGGCTCCAGGGCCATTAGCCTAGTACACACCTATGAACCTATGATTGGCCTACCTTCCGTCTTATCTCTGACATAGATTTGACCCCCTGCACCCACTAGAATGATGCCAACTACTTAGCCAATTGTCTTATGTTTGTATTTAGACGTCATTTTAGGTGAGAGAATGATTCCACTGAGGACCAGAGTTTTGCCTGTATATAATGCATGCATGGTGAGATCCAATATGTCTCTCTTAATGTCTCATAGTGTTGAGGACTGTAAGTCATTTACATCTACATAGACTGACACTAAGTCATTTTAATATTTGGCTGGTATAAAGGGACTGAAGAGCCTTGGTGACATCTAAGATCCTGTCACTGGAGAGACAGCTAACTGTTACCCTATCTTTGTACAGCCTTATGACCATGGAGCATGCATGCTTGATGGTGGAGTCGCCAATTACTGTGACATTTCTGTTTGTTCATAGGTGCATAGTCTAATACTATGCTAACTCCAGGAAGGACTGACATAACAAGTAATGTGTATCAGAGTCATGGACTAAAAACTAAATGCCAAGAAACTCATAATAGTATCTTTGGGGAAGTCATCTAATCTCTGGTAACTATCATATTGACAGCACACTCCTAACAGTCATCCTGGTACTCAGGGACTTGGGAACACACGTAGGCAGTAGTCTAGCCTTTACCCATCATATATCTACAGTAGAGAGGAAATCATTCTATGTTGTGCAACTTATAAACAAAGGTATGGCATATAGGTTCAAAGTGAACAAGAGCTCTAAGAACCACAATTGGTACACAGAGAAAAAGGACAATAAAAAACAAGCTCAAGTGTACCTTCACAGCTGAGAAACTGTTAAAGCCAAAATTTAATGAAAAATAAAAAAATGTCTGGATAAAAACCAATAAATGGAGTGAGAGCTAGAAAAACCCGATAATCTCTTTCTACATATAGCCTTTTTCAGATTGTGACTTCTTGTAGCCCTCTCTTCTTATTTAAAAAGAACATCAACCAATCAAATCATATAATTACAGGGCACACATTCTGATTGACCCAAAAGAACAAAATAATTAATTACCCTGTCATGGCAACACTTTCTGAAGCTCAACCAATAGGCAGCAAGCCTTCAAAGACCCATTTACATATCTAAGCCAAACCTATATTGGCATACCTTCTGATTGACCCAATGGGACAAAGTCATTGTTTACCCTATCAGGGCAGCATTTTCTTAGGTTCAACCAATAGACAACAAGGCATCTATTCATTTCTATATCTAAGCCAGACCTATGCTGGCTACACCTTCTATTTGATCCAATGAAATAAAATCGCTATTTGCCGTATAGGGGCAGCACTTTCTGGGACTCAACCAATAGGCAGCAAACCATCTGAGACTAATTTACATATCTAAGCCAGATCTATATTGGCTTTTTTCACTTGTAGTATAGTGTCCAGCTAAAATATGAGAAATGTCCTATATATAAAAAAAATATATATATATATATATATATATATATATATATATATATATATAATTTGATTGCAACTGCAACTACACATAAAACATAAATAAAATGTATGCAAAAAGGCAACACTCTGAATCAACTACACATAAAACATAAATAAAATTTATGCAAAAAGGCAACACTATGAATCCCCAAACAGCACTTCATAAGTGCATGCAATGACTTCTTAGTATTCACAGAAAATATATATTAGATTCGTAGATAAGTATTAGGTTAGTTGCCCTTGTGAGCCATTTTAAGCTGTAACATTAGTATTCACAGAAAATATATATATATTAGCTTTGTAGATAAATACTAGGTTAGTTGCCCTTGTGAGCCATTTTAAGCTGTAACAATCTCCCTCAAAGTGAGACTGAAACCCTGCACCTTGTGTCTGTGAAGTAAACACCTTAACCATTAAGCCAACACTCAATATGCAGTACAATCTGGGAACTGAACTTGGGCCGAGGTGGTGAGAGTGCCGAATCCTAACCACTAGGCTACCAGGGATCCCTGAATATAGTGGAAATAGAATTTTTATAGTCTACAGACTGGTGACTCATTGATATGTGAGAGGCTATTGATAAGAATCTACTGCTTTATGCTGACACCTAGCTTTCCTAGTTTTAAGGCTTAGGAAGTATGTTTTGACAGCATCAGCGTATATTAGTTTGATGAGTTTGTGAAAAAGTGCAGGTGGTGAGTGTGAAGCTTACAGGCCATCTTCTTAAGTGAGAGAATTGCCTCTATGTTGTGAAGATACTTGCTTCTTTCACAGGTCATGTCATATATGTCACATAATAGTTCACTGTTTATGAGCATTAGTTTCTACACTGCCTAAGAGTACCCAGAGCTACAAGGCTGGGTATAGAAGAGACACTAGCTGATCCATCTTCTATGTGAGTCAGTATGTGAGTCAGTAGAGTTTAATTCTTACAAGTGGTAAGTGTCTTGAACTGTTATGTAGCTACTTAGTGAACTGGTGCACTTTAAGTTTAGAATCTTCTTCTTCTTCTTTTGGCTTTTCCTGGTTAGGGGTTGCCACAGCAGATCACCTGTCCGCTCATATTGGCAGTGGAGTTTTACAGTGTCAAGTTGCCAGCCCAGTGCCCAACCGTCCACCGAAGGCAAACCTACGCACTCACTCATGCCTAGGGCCAATTTAGAGTATCCAATCCACCTACAGCATGTCTTTGGGATGTGGGAAGAAACCAGAGCACCCAGAGGAAACCCACACGTCCAAATGGAGGACATGCAGACTCCGCACAGAAGGCACCCCAGCCAAGGATCGAACTGGAGATGCACTGAAAGTTTAGAATAAGGGGTTATAATGAATAGCCAACAGTAGGTGCAGTAATAGAAGTTCTGCAGCTAATTGAGCAATGTGGCTCACAGTGCTACTAATGGCAGCTAACAGCAGCTAATTTAAACAAATAATAGTGAGACTGCTGTAATAGGTGGATTATATAGGAACACTAGCTTTATAGAGTTAACTCTAATAGTTTGTGACTATGGCATGCACTGCACCTTATTACTGCATGGAGCACAGCTCAGTGCATCCAGCAAAAGTGTGCAAGACACTGCAGTTTAAAATAAAACAAAAATGCTGCACAGCCAGTTCAATCAGCTTTGTTCTCTGGGTTAATGAGATTCCCAGAACCACAATTTACTTCCTCTCCCAAAGCAAATTCTCATTGCAAAATCAATTTTCCCCAGTACAAATTAAGTGAAACACAATTAGAAGTAGCAGGTTGACTGTTTAAATAATAAAATGAAATAAACAATGCCATTTCCCTGATTTAAGAAGGATCAGTTGTTGGCCAAGTCCAATAGCAAAGACACAGATGCAGACCTGCTGAACAGCTGAATGTAGCCCAACAATGTAAACAAAAGACAAGCTGTACTGCCAGTCAGTTTAAACTCTTTTTCCCCCCAGGGTTAAAGAGACACCCATAGCACCTTCAAGTCAGTTCATCTCACAATCAAACTCTCAGAGCAAAAAACAAACCTTTTGACTAGAAGCAGTAGCTTAGCATTTTAATTAATAACATAAGCCTCCATACGAACTACTTAGCTGTGTTAGTGGCACAACAAGTGGCACCCTCTTCTTTGTTGCAGAAGGCACTGGTTTCTATTCCCACATCAGGTATATGGATTGCTGACACAACATAAGAGCTTCACTCCTGAGTGTAATGCCCTTTGGATAAGATGTTAAATGGAGGCCCCATCTGCCTGATTTAATAGCAGCTCAGGTGGATGTAAAAGATCCCACTGTACCTATCTAAAAGAGTAAGGGTCCTTTATTTTATACAAAAAAGAATTTTTATTTACAACATATTTACATATATACAAATATGTGTAAATGTACAAATATATACAAATCTATTTACACGTATTCATAATTTCAATTATAGTCATACTAAATTTTCATCCCTATTTCACCACCACTTCTCTTTCCATAACCATCTGATTTTACTTAATATTGTTACTAAAATCTATTACCATTAAACATAATTTCATTTATTCTTTCATTCCATATAACGTAAAATAACTTTTTATGTATTCCATTAATTTAAACTTTTATTTACTCCTATTCTTATAATATCCATATTTAATCATATCCATGTTTATTTTATCTGCTTTTTTATAGCTTTGAAACCATCTTCTTTGCATAGTTTCCCCCATAACTTTTTTTTTACTCTTTTATATTTCAAAAACATGTTCCATAGTGTCTTCTTCTTGACAATGTAACATATTCAATCACTTTTCTTTTTTATGGAGCATTTCCTTTTACTGCAGTTTAGCTATTACCAGTCTCCACAAAAAATCTTGATATTCTACTTTCTGATTATACCATTTGCTTATTGTTATAGTTTTCATTTTTTCATCTGTTAGATTTTCCCATAGTTTTATCATCACATTCTTGTACCATACTTTTCTATTTTTTTCTATATCATCATTTTTTATTTTCCACAAAAATATTTTTTCTCAGTAACATTTTATTTCTTCATTTATACACTCTTTTTCTTTCTCACCCTTTTTTACCATATCCCCAAATTTATCATACTTATATTTGTACAGTTTTACTGATAATCTGTCATCTTTTTCATTTATTTACTGTAACACTTTGCATATATTTAATGAAGCAGCAGATACCACTTGGTTAGTGAACCCTAAACCTCCTTTATTTTTATTTATATAAAAATTCCTCTTTTAATTGAGTTTAATCTAGAACCCACTATAAATGAAAAAAAATCTGCAATAATTTATTTTCAAATACTGATGGTAACATAAATACACTTGCGAAGCATGCTAAATTTCCCCATCAGTACTGAATTTGTCAAATAAGCCTTTTTCTGAATGATAATTTACATGTTCTTTAGAAAAGACAGATTTGTTTTATTTATTTGGTTGTTTTTCCCATTGAATTCTATTTGCATCTTTATTCTTAAATGTAATACCTAACACATGAATTTTATTCTTTGTAAAATATATACCCCCATCTTTACTACATCACCTAAACCTTTGCTTTTCTCATTATTTAAAGCCATCCCTATAACATTTAGATACTCATTTGTGCATTTTATCCAAATTTTGTTTTTTGCAATTATTACAATGTAGTTTGTATATATTAACAGAACTGGAGTTCTTAACCCTTCAAGTGTTATATATCCCAGCTCCTTCATTTTGTGATTTATTTCACATACTATCACATTTATAAGTAATGCAAAGAGTATACAACTCATTGGACATCCCTGCCTTACACCATTCTTCATATGTACCTTTTGGCTTAACCTGCCATTTACAAATATTTTTATTTTATTCTTACTATATGCTGACATGCATAATTTCCTAACTTTACCACTTATATTATATTCTTTCATTATTACCCATAAGATTTCATGCCCAACTATATCAAATGGCTTATTAAGGTTTTATATCATGATTTTCACTTCTTTTCTATTTATAATATCCACAATTTCCCTCATTATCATTAATAATTATTGACAATCCTTCCCCTTTATACTATATATACACTATCCTTCATAATATTTTCCATTTTAGTTTCAATTATATTTTGTATTATTTTCATAAAGATCTTATAATCATTATTATTAAATATTATCAGTCACCAGTATTTTTTAATCATCTTCTTTCTTCCATATCAATTTAAGTATTCTACTACATAATTCTTTATCTATCTGTATATAAAACCTTCATTTAGCCATTTATTCAAAATATTTAAAAAAAATTTTGTGCCAGTCTGTTAAAGTTCTATACATTTCATACTCTATTCTATCTGGTCCTGCTTGTCCTAATACTTTATCTAGCTCATTTAAAGAAATATAATTTTCCAACTCCTTATTCTCTTTTTCTGTTAACTTCTTTACTTCCATGTTTTTTTCACTACCTTCTTTTTTTCTTTAAGCATTTCTTGTACATATTGTGCTACACTATTCATGTGCCGCGGTGGTACGGCGGTAGCATTGTTACCTCACAGCAAGAGGTTCTCCCGTTCGATTCTCGGCTTGGCTTGGGAGGGCCATCTGTGTGGAGTCTGCATGTCCTCCCCATGGTTGGGTAGCGTTCGAAAGACATGCGTGCGTAAATGGGCGTGCCTTCGTTGAAGGTTGTGCATCGAGCTGGCACCTCGGTGTTTCGTAAAAATCTACTGCCAATCATTAGCGGACCGGAGTTCCGCTGTGGTGACCCCTTACCGGGAAAAAGCCAAAAGACAAACAACAACAACATTGTGCCACACTATTGATAATCTTTGTCTGAGTTCTTTCTGTTTTGTCCTTTTATTTTTTATTTTATCATTACACTACCATCTGTCTTTACTAATCTCCTTAATAACTTGATTCTTCTTCTCTTTTCCCTTGTACAAAATATCTTTGTTTATATAACAATTGTATTCTGTCTTCATTTCTTTCATATCATTCTTTTTCTTTGTCAAACTACTTTCTATTACTATGTTCTAAGTCTTCCAATGCATTGTTATATGTTTTTATATTTTTATTTCTCTACTTTTCTTGCATCATATTGCCAGTGTAAAAACGTTTTTTTTATATTTTGGCTGAAATATCACCCACCATTCAGGCCAGTTTTTATAAAATGTTCTCATAGTAATGTGAGCTGTCCATAATTGTATGATTAATATCTTTCCTCCTTCATTCCATGCTTTCTCATTTATCCTTTCCGTTCCTTTGACTATTTTTATACATTCCTTGTTTTCCTTTATCTCTAGCCATATTGCAAGATGATCAGAAAATCCTGTTTCACCTACCTCCCCTTCTATAACTAAACCTTCTGATATTATAAAATAATATATTTTAGTTCTATACATACCCCTTTTGTAAGGCCATGATTTTTTTGTCCCAAAATTTTAAATTACCACATCTTAACTTCTAACTTTTTTGTATCCTTTCCTTTCTTTTTACTCTTGCCTCTTAAATCACAGTTAAAATCTCGTGTTAGTATAATATTCATATTTCTTACTACGTAGTTTATAATTTGGTGAAATATGCTTTCCCTTTCTTTACAATTAAATACACATATAATGTTATAATTCTCTGTATTTGTTCTTTCCATTTTAAATCTACAAAAGTTAATCATCCCATTTTTGGTAATGTTACATCTGATATCTTCACTATATTCCATGGTGGTACGGTGGTAGCATTGTTACCTCACAGCAAGAGGCTCTCCCATTCGATTCTTGGCTTGGCTTAGGAGTGCCTTCTGTGTCGAGTCTGCATGTCCTCCCCACGGTTGGGTAGCGTTTGAAAGACATGCGTGTGTAAATGGGCATGCCTTCGTTGAAGGTTGGGCATCGAGCTGGCACCTCGGCGTTTTGTAAAAATCTACTGCCAATCATTAGCGGACCGGAGTTCTGCTGTGGCGACCCCTTACCAGGAAAAAGCCGAAAGACAAACAACAACAACATCTGATATCTTCACTGTATTTCTACAGGATACAGCTATTCCAGAACATATCTCATTTCCCAAATTCCAGATTATATTTCGTCCCTATAGTTTCTCTGTTTGTAATCTTTCTTCATTTGTTAACAATCTTGTGTCTTCTAATATAATCACATCTATATTGCATGTATTGCACCACTCAAAAGCATTTTTCTTTTTACTGTATTCCTAAAACTATATACATTTACAGAAAGCACTCTAAAATTTTTATTTTTCCCTTTTCCTTCAATTCATGGTTTCATAAGTCCACGGCTAATTACTAAGCAAGCTTTCTTAATAGACCATTCTAAGCCTAGCTGATTCCCTCCCAGTGTGAGAATCAAAGAATGTACCTTGTGTCTGAGTCAAACACCTTAAACATTATACCAACCCCCCCAGTCATTAACTGTATATATTCTTTTCCATCCATTGCCTTTCTTTTTTCTTTTGCATGTATCCCTTTAATTTTTTTGTATTTTACCCTTTTACAAATTGAATTTGTTTTTTTTTTTCTTTTATTACCTCACAATTTATGTCTTCATCACTTATTTCAGAACCTTCTTCTGTGTCCTCTCTATTATTATTTTTTTCACATCTTTTTTTTCTTCTATTTTACTACTTCTAAAATTTCTTATATTTTCTTATTTTATTCCATTCCTTTTTCTTTTTCCTTACTCTTTTTTCATTTGCAATCCATCCATAAATGTTCAATTTTGTTACATTTATAACATTTCAATTCACATTTTTTGCATTATGTCCATTTCCTTACAAATATAACATTTATCTTGTTACATTTAGTTATCAAATGCCCTCCTTTTCCACAAAAAACACGTTTTGGGTTGTCCCTAGTATTTTATGGCATCTCTATTCCCCTCCACATTTATCATGCTTAGTATATGTATAATTTTTTTTCTCTTTCTATCTTTAACACAATATTACAGCCCCAGCCACCAGTCCATAAATCCATTATGTCATAAACTTTTGCAGTATCCAGTATTACTTTACATGAAGTTTTTGAGCATCCTTTCAAAGTATCTCTTTCCACATCTGTTCAAAATTGTAAATTAATTTTTCTTTTTTTTTGTTTCCCTATTAAATGCTTTTATCACATAAACATTTCATGGATTACAGTCTTTCTTTTTTCCATATTCTCCAAGAAAATTTTCCATTGAAAAAGCAGTCTGTAATGTAATGCCACAAAATGTCTCTTTGTTGATAAGAATAAATGTTCTTACCTCATATGCTTTTTATACCCAAAGGAGTTATTAAATCATCCCACACTTCATATGTGTCCATTTCTTTGTCTTCTTTACTGTGAATCCTTACCACGTACTTCCGTTTTTCATTTTCTGCCATCTTCTCTGCTACTCCCCTTTTTGTCTTCTTTTTCTTTCTCTGCATATGATTTCTTTTCCATTTCACCACTATTGTTCCGAATTGTCAATGCATCCTCCTTTTGTATTTTCTCGATAATGTCCCCCCAGGTTACATCTCCTTCATATTCTGGCTCACCCTTCATCACCATCTCTTTAAGTCATGAGCGGACAGGTGATCTGCTGTGGTGACCCCTAACTGGGAAAAAGCAGAAAGAAGAAGAAGAAGAAGAATTCTACAACCCTCCCAACTGGAGGGTTCTAATTATACATCCATCATTTGCTGACTCTTCTCCATCAAACAGATTTCTTTGAAGCATCTCCTTGAAAGCCTGCACACATTCTCTAGCCTCAGTATTTGCTTTCTCCTCTATTTCTCTTACCACTCCATCGTCCATCATCATTATCTCTCTCCATCTGCCTCTCTGGTTCTGTGCATGGAATGGAAACATGAAGTGCTGCTGCAAAATGGTCGCATTCTCAACAGTGATGAATAAGGAAGTGGTTCTAACCAAATTTCTCCTAGTAGCATAAATACCACTTCAGGTCTCCCCTGAAAAGATGCTACTAGCCTAATGGGACTAACCCAGTCAACAAATGACAAATAAGCAGATAAAGACTAATGCAGGGTATGTCACAACCAGCCAAAACAACAGTCAGTTTGATGCAGCGTGATTCACAACAGGCCAATATTACAATTAGTGTGTTGCAGGGTACTTCATGATAGGCCAAAACAACATGCAGACTGATACAGTGTGCTTCATGATAGGCCAAAACAACAGCTTCATGACAAGTGGTATTGTTTTTCCTCAAGTATGTCACTGAAGGACAATACCCTTTGTCTTAAAAAACAAAACAAAACAAAAAAGAACAAGAGTGAGCATTTATTTTGATCTCCTACCACTAGGAGGAGCTTCAGCATGCAAATCAGAGTTTTCTCCCTACGGTGCAGTTTCCTAACTCTAGACTGGAATAATAGGCCAGGAAGATTATATGTTAAAAGGTACCCTTATATTTATAGCACAACACCCTTAGATAAATGATAGCTTGAAACTTAGGCATTGAGGTTATTAAATGTTCTGGACAGAAGGAACTTTTGGAATAATGCAGGTAGCAGTGGTTATTTCAAATATGAGCTAAAGACAGAGCCTCGTTTGTAAAGCTGTGAAAAGATGTATCATGGAATTAATCACTCAGAACATAGGGAGCCTCCAAACACTGGACCTGTCTCATTTTGGATTTGTCAAGGGCAGGTCATGCTTACTCAACCTGGTGGATTGTTTTGAAAAGGTCACCAAAGTAATGGATGAAGGCAAAATGCTATACACTGCATATCTCAACCTGGCCAAAGCTTTTGACATAAGTCACCACTCAGGCATATTAGAAAAGCTAAATAAACTGGGAAATAAACCCCATGGTTACCCCACTGGATTGCCAACTGTCTCACAGGTAGGATGCAGATAATCAAAATAGGAGAAGTTATCACCACAAAAAGACCAGTCACCAGTGGAGTTCCCCAGGGCTCTGTGCTGGGACCTCTCCAGTTTGGCATCTACTTTTCTGAAGTGCAACTCAATACCAAAGGGCTCTGGCTGATGAATGCAAGCTAGGAGCAGTTACTGAATCCCCAAATGATTTAGCCATCCTGCAAGAAGGTTTGTCTTGCATAAATAAATAGTGCCAAAATCATGGACTGAAACTAAATGCCAAAAATGATTGTATCCTTCAAGATGTCATCTAACCCAGGAAGCTATTACATTGACAGTACACCCATAAGAGCTGACCTAGTTGCTCAAGGTTTGGGGACTTATATGGACAGTGACCTAACTTTAGACCAACTTGTGTCTATTGTTATAAGAAAGCCCCTCTGTTTTGCATAGCTTATAAACAAAGGGATTATGTCTAGATCTAGGGATGGCATTATCCCTGTTTACTCTGCCCTCATTAGGCCAGTCGTTGAATATAATGCCCCCTTTGGCATGCATCTGTTATATGCATGGAACAACCGGAACACCCGCAGATATACCTTACTAAAAGAATACAAGGCCGAAACAACATGTCCTACATGGACTGATTCAAAGCCCTGTCACTATACTCTTTATCCTACAGACTGCTAAGAGGTGACCTATGTCTGGAATATAAGGCATCCTCTGACTCATTTCTGATAGCTTTACTGCACATCAGAAAGCCAAGTGGCATCCGCAACATAATGTTTTGAAAGAACATGTTTATCTTGTAGAGGATACTGCTGCTTTAGAACAGACTCCCAGTCCACATAAAGCAAAGTTCATCCCTGTCCATTTTCAAGCACAACTTAGAACTATGGATGTGAAACAGAAAATTTACCCCAGCACTGCCCCCTGTACTACCAATGGATAGAGGCAGCACATAAATGCTTTATCCCATCCAGGGGTCCCCTCAAATTCTCTGTGGTATGATCCCAGTTATTCTCATTATTGACCATGGGGTGGTTAAGCCTAAGTTCTCAGGGGGTATTGTCAATTTGGCAGTTGCCTGGAGTAGATGACTTCCCAAAGGATACGATATTGTATTTTTTGTTTAGTTGCAATTCATGATTCTGGCACCAGTTATTGTTTGTGACAAAGGCGGGGTAATAGATTGGGCCCCCCCCCACTGATCCCCTCCTGCAGCAAACTCCTACTGCTTCAATGGGACCCCCCTCCCCAGCCACTTCAGTGTTGCATTACTTGGCTATTTTTCCTCAATTACACTGTTCAAACCTGTCAGCGTGAATACTGTTTTCTTATTTACTTCTACAATGATTATAGATATTGAAATAAAATAGCGCAAACATTGATAGCCATTTGCTAAATAAACAAAATA
This sequence comes from Protopterus annectens, assembly GCF_019279795.1. Lineage (NCBI taxonomy): Eukaryota > Metazoa > Chordata > Ceratodontiformes > Protopteridae > Protopterus > Protopterus annectens. The sequence goes on from NC_056725.1 coordinate 471,563,730, forward strand.
GTCTCTCAATGAAAATAGACTTAGCATGAGCAATAAACTTCTCAGCCCTTAAAACTCATATTCATTGAAACAGCATGAAAACCCACATTAATTTTGCATCTGGCCAGTGGAGGACTAAGCTTACCTCTGGGCTGTTTTCAAACCATAGGCTCCTTGCACATTTTTAGGGCCATGAATACATGTATGCATTCTTTGATTCACCTTCCTGATTGTTTTAAATTATATTCCTTGCATAATATAGTACACTTGTTAGAGCGTGTTTTAAATTTATGGTTTTGAACATTTTCCAGTAAGCAATGAAACAAAATTTGTAAACCAATAATGACAAAACTGCCCAATTCAGAACATTTCCATCATGAAAGTCTACGCAAAGTTCTGTCTTTACAATCCATCAATATCAGTAACTATGCATGCTCTCTGCAGAAGTAAAAGTCATCTAAATAATTTCACATTAAAGGGAACTGTAACTAATGAAGAGGTTGCTGCTAGCAAGCAACTTTATAGTTCATTGTTTCATCTGCAAGTAAAGTGCCTGTTGCCCTTGAAGAATTGCCTATGTTACATTAAAAAAATGATAAGCTAGTAATATTACAATAGGGAATGGATGGCAAACTGATAACAGGTTCATAGTTACTAGGTAACTCCTCCAAAGGAGGACATTCACAGGATTGCAGCATCTACTCCCTTTAAAGTACAACACAGTCACAGTACAGTATCAGCAATCCATCTGCATAATGTGGGAGTAGAACCCCACAGCCTTCTGCATCAAAAGCAAGTATACTACCTGTTGTACTACTACTAATGCAAACAGACTTTGCATAATTAGCACTAAACTTCCCCTGAAGCTCTCAGCTCCTTGTAAAATCCACTTGGCACTCAACTAAATCTTTCAATTTTGCAGCACAGTTTTTCAAATGATGTTTGGAATTTAAAAATCTGGAAAAAGCCAAAATGTATTGGGGGGGGGCAAAGGCCCCAAACCAGGGACACATTTTAAACATAGCTTGTATAATCTTAGAAAGTTGGCAGAATAAAGAGTTTTGTATTACCACGTGTTTCCTGAAAGATAGGAAGACTGAAACTTAAAGGGCTATCATTATTTAGTGAATTCAGTTCTCACTGATTTGCCAGAAAAACACACATTTTAGGAGGAACAGACTAAAAATATGAGCCAAATATTCTGTGACAATCTGGACAGTTGAAAGCAATAGACTCAAGTCCTTGAATCACAAGTAGTAGTATGGGTAGAGTATTCAGGCTCTTGCACCTAAGGTACAGGGTTTGAGCCTGAGTAATACTAACACAGACACACACACACACACACACACACACACACACACACACACACACACACACACACACACACACACACACCCTCCAGCAAAAACAAATGTGATCAGCCAACACACGCACTCAGCAAAACACTCGGGTGGCAGCAACAATCCCTCCAGCACACTACCTGGAAGCAGTAGCATATCGAGCAGAAAACTCTCGTTAAAAGCTGTACTGTATTTTAAAATTGGATAGACAGGAATGCATGCACAGATGTATGGGACCATTCTAAAGAAGGACACATGGGTCCTCCTTAAAGAAGATGCTGCCACCATGGTCTGACCTATAAATGTGTGTGGGGGGGGGGGCTCCCTCGATCTATGATCCTGGTGTCGTTGGGGTAAGGCCAGTCTATAACCAAATAGAATAGGTTATTTTGAGTACAAAAAGAGAAACTGGCCTGGCTTAAAATGGCCCACAAGAGCAGCTAGCCTAGTACTTACCTATGAACTCGTGTCTGCGCAGTGATCTGATAACTGTTACAGTGCCTGATGGAACCAGGACCTTGAGATACCTTCTAAAGAACCTAGTAAGTCTCCTGTACAAATGACATGTATGATGCAAACAAGTGCCCTAAAAGTCTATTACGCTTATATCTAAATCACTGCTGCTGCTATGTCATCCACATTACTACAGGTATGTCAAAGTTCAAAGTTCAGCAGTAAGAACTAAGATGTTGTAAGCGAGAGCAGTCAAGCTGCTTCCTCACATGCATTGCAGGTTGTCTTGTAACTTTGCAGACACTGAATCTTACAATCCTTCAAAAGTTTGGAAAAACTTGGTCACCCTTGAACCACGCAGATTTTCATAGACAGGAATTTTGTTTTTTTACTGGCAAATCCAGATTGATAGATTCTGTACTGATCATTTAATGTATTTATTGACATTAGATTTCTGGGAAAGTCTCACTGGGTAGGTGCCCATTTTCAGCTGAGGCCCAGGAAGAAAATCTCCAAATTATTACAACATTTTAAAAACAATAATTTTACAGTCTTCAAAAAATGCAATAAAAATTCTGCAGTGTAAGCAATTATAACAAATTAAACATAACGTGAAGACACTGATTTTGAGTGAAGTAAGGCAGTGAGTGAAGAAGGGGATGTAAGGAGCTTTAAGATATGAATAGGTACTTGTTCATATTTAGAGATGTAATTTATCCTGGGGTTGAGCAAGAACAGAGCAAAATTTTGACTAGGAAGTCTTTCAGAATGTTTGTAAAGCCTGGAGAGATTGTATTGACCTGATGGCTAAAGGTAAGGCATTCCAGGCCTTGGCAGCATGGTAAGAGTACAGACCATGCCCAGCAGCTTTGATAGGTTGTGGACAGACAGAAGTTTTTGGTTATCGGATCATAATGACTGATTGGGAAAATAATTGTCTCGAATGGTATTTAGTGCTGGACAAGCAGTTGGACACTGAATAATTTTACAGGTGGTGAGAAGCTGTATATATGTTAGTTGATGGGGTAGTAATAACCAATTTATGCTTTTTAGTGCAATGCAGTGGTGGGTTCTGAAATGGGTATGAACTATTCAACCAGACAAAACCTGTATAATTCTTGAGCCATTTTTTGTTTATTTGCTTTGGTTTTGATTGTGACGGGCCTGCAAAATAAATGACTTGCCACTTTTGTGTGTGTGTGGGGGGGGGGGGAGATTAAAATAGAATATGGGTGGCCACGGTGGTGCAGCGGTTAGCGTTGTCACCTCACAGCAAGAGGTTCTCCAGTTCGATCCTCGGCTGGGGTGCTTTCTGTGCGGAGTCTGCATGTCCTCCCTGTGGTTGCATGGGTTTTCTTCGGGTACTCCAGTTTCCTCCCACATCCCAAAGACATGCTGTAAGTGGATTGGACAGCTTAAATTGGCACTAGATGTGAGTGTTTGCATGTGTGCGCCTTCTGTGGAAGGTTGGGTGCCGGGATGGCAACTCAACACCATAAAACTCCACTGCCAATCATGAGCGGACAGGTGTTCCGCTGTGGCGACCCCTAACCAGGAAAAGCTGAAAGAAGAAGAAGATTGCTTAATAAAAACTAGTAACACTGGTTTACTAGATTTATTTAATAATGTAAATACAAACTATGTTTGTGCGCCCTTTCTATATAGACAAAATACTAGGTTAACTTAAGAAGAAAAAGAAAGGGGATTTTTTTTCATACCCTTTATATGGCCAAAGTATTAAACAATTCTTCTGGGAAAAGTACTTATTCTTTTTAACAAGAAATGTCATTTGTGTACATGTCAGAAGAGAGGCAAGCAGATGTAGCCAGCTCTCTAACAGAAGACAAATGCTGCAGAATTTTTACAAGAGCCCATGAGCTTCAGTGCTGTCTGGTACTGTGTTTTTACATAAAGTAAAATGGTTTAGCATCAGGGGCCTCTGTAGTAATTTGCTTAAATGGCTTCCCTGCCTTTCCCATTGCAGGGCGACTCTGAAATTGCATTAGAACAGTAATTATTATCTCATTATGCTGACAGGCAAGCAAGCAATTGTGTATCAGGCCCTTGTTAGAACTGGGTCTTCATATCTGCAGGCCAGTTTGAATTGTTGCTTGTGGTGTGTCAGTCATCACAGTAGGCTTGAGGGAGGAAGGATTACACAAGGAGTTTTATTATTCATACTAGGCAAGACTTAATTCTTCCTAAGAAGATTTCTTAAATGGAAGTTTTAAATCATTTCAAACTACATTAAAAAGAACAATACCCACCCACCCCCATCTTTTGGAATAAGTCATTATTTTTACTCGGGTGACTATATGGCTTCTCACAGAAAACTGAAAAAATTGGGTCTTTTTCCTTGTGCTTGACTGAAGCGTTCTAATGAATGTATTTGAAGGAAACATGTATCTGTCTTTTTATCATTTATTTTACTCTGTATGGAAAATTATGTGACAATCTCATAAAAACATGTAGATTTCCAAACGGTCATTCTTCTTTCAGTAGATTGTTGGGAGTGTGACCTGCATATGTTAGATCACTGTTACATAAACACACTATAATAATTGCTCTGCTTCCTGTCAACCTCCCTTAAAGATTGTAGGAAGGTGACAGAAATATATAAAGTGTAGATAGGTTGTCATACTTGTTTGATAGAAGTCTTTTAAATCTGATGAACAAAGGAATTGTTTTCTACTATCTGGTTAAAGCACGTCGAAAAATATTAAAAGGATGCATTTTTTTTTATTTTACTTGCTTAACTGTTAGGTTTGCTGATCACTCATACCTCTCAACTTCTTAGAGCAAAAATCTGAACAAAGCCATAATATAAAGGGGGGGGGGGGGACAAAGTCCCAAAAATAGGAAACATTTTTAAATATTGCTCTTACAAACTTAGAAAGTAGATACAATCGCAGGTTTTGTATTAGCACAAATTTTCCTAAGGTACAAAGTCTGAAACTCAAATGTCTGTCATTATTTTCTGACTTACATCTTCAATGATTTGTCGATGATTTGCTAGAAAATCACAATTTTATGAGAAATGGACCAAAAATATGAGGCAAAATCTGGACATTCTGCAAAAATCTGTACAGTTGAGAGGTATACGTGGTGATCTTTCCATAAATATACAAGCTGTTTATCATACATGTGGTAGGCAATATTACCTTAGAAAGAATGTCTGTGATAAGCTGTTAATCAGATGGACACTTGGTGCTTTGTGTTACCTTTGATACTCTGTAGTTACCTACAACCTGTGAGTAAATGTCATAGTATTAAAACAAGTAGCACTCTGCTCTGCCCTATTTGGATACCAAAATCTAAGCAAATAAGGTAAAAAACTTACCACTTACAGATCACACTGCTGCAGACAAAAGACCCTCAAGATCTTTGCCTGCATTTATGGAAGAGTTAAAAATCCATTCACATACAATGACTTGGATTATCATGCAGCCGTATACATGGCTGAGATAGTAGTATTTATGGCAGTGCTTGTTGCACTAGTATAGCATGTTGAATATATATGCACATATTTGAATACATGAGAGTCTATTTATAGTATGACCTACTGCTGTTTATAAGGTAGACATAAAGGCCCTAGCTAAGATTCATTGCAGATAACTAAAGGTTAGGCACTGCAATGTGGGGAGATGAGGGATAGCATATGAGTTAGAAAGAGTTCTGCTAGTACATAGAGTCTTAAAATATACAAGTTAACTGGGCCCAGTGGCCGTTTACGATTTGCCAGTACTCACCCTTAGACATCACCTCCTTTTTTGAGGAGGAATAGGCCAGACATGGTTAGGAGTATATTTGTGTATGCCAATACAGTTGTCTAACTCCTTTTTTGTAGGAAGAAAATCTGTTGCACTTTTTAATTTGTAGTGGAAATTTGTTCCAAAAAAGGGGCAAGCAGCGCATGACAACTCTCTCTCTACTATTTTTTGCTTATTTTCTGAAGCAATTTTTGACTTGAGCATTAGTTTTAGTGTTAGTGGAACTATTTGATTTGTAGCAATGTAAGAGGTCTTGGACCACTAAATCCCTAATGGCCCAAATGTCAAGGCACAGATCACCCCTATGAAGTTTATAGGACACTGAATAAAGGGACAGGGATTCCAGCCTCTCCTGTTAGCTGTTGTCCTTTAAGTTTGTGATTATTTTAGTTAGCAACATCTGGAGTCTTTCTAATTGCTTGATATGTCTAGTAAAATACATCCCAAAAGGGACATTGTGTTCAGTAACAGGTCTGATTAAAGCAAAATATAGAGGGGCAAGGACTTCCATGGATATAGATAAAATATCATTTGCAATCAGCTGCACCAGGTAGAAAGATTTCCCAACAGCTATTACAATGTGATCATCTGTGATCATCAAAGGCAAGGGAATTATCTATCCATGTGCTAAGATCTCTCACCACACATTTCAATTTGAAGCAGGGTGTTGTCTGTACTGTAAGATGAACCAGAAACACAGCAAAAATAAAAGCCAATGTAGTAATGGATGAATATTTCAATAATCCAGCCAGTTGTCCTTTTGTGCAGGTCTTTAATTAGCTTTAGTTAAGTGCTTTTGTCTACCAATATATCATTACTGGAGTTTTTATATGTAGGCTGTGTGATTCACATTGTCAGTTTTGATGAAGTCCCTAGTGATATATTGGTGGATAAAAGTGATCAACTATAAAACTAATTAAAAACGTTTAAGAAAGGACAATGGTCTGGATTACTAACATCTCCATCCACTGTTGGCTTGGCTTTTATTTCTGCCAGGATTTGATTCTTGGTAGTTGTATCTGTAGAGAATTGTGGTGCTTTTGTAGGTTATATTGTGCAGTGCATGAAAGGATTGATTAATATCACAATACTGGACTTTTTGCATTTAGTTTTAACACATGTTTTGAGCACCAGTTATTGACATCTGTGAGCTCAGTTGGAGCTTCTGTATATCAAAGAGGAGAACTTGAGGATGGCACCGTGTTTGCAGTTATCCTCAAACTTGGTTATCCAGAGATCCTCCATTTATAATTTAGAGATCTGCAAAGTAAATGCTGAATAGCAGAGGTGTCAGCACAGAGTTCTGTGGAACATCACTGGGTATCTTCACATCTGCTGAGAATGCACCTGCCACGCTCACTACATGGGAGTCTGTCCCTTGACCAGTTTACTATCCTCATAACTACATATGGCCCAATTTGGAGCTCATTCGGTTTGTGTTATTAACATGTGGTATGGTATCAAAAGCTTCAGCCATGTTGAAGTAAGCTCTATGGACAGCATGTCCACTGATCACAGCTTGAGTTAATTTCCAAAAAGCTGACCATATTCATTAGTCAGGATCTACCCTTAACAATGACACACTGCCGGGGGCAAGCCTTCTAAAATTGTTGATATCTTAGTTATTTAGGTATGTTCTGTGGCTTTGTAGGTGAGACTAGTCAGGCTAATGGGTCTGCAGTTTCTGGGGTTAGTGGTGGTTTCAGTGCATCAAGATGATGAAAAGGGAGAAGCAGAGAGAGAGAGAAAGCTGGATATCAGAATTGTTGAGAGTATGCAACACAGGATTAACAAAATGGTAAAAGTGGACTGGGGGAATGGAGTACTATTGAAAGATGGACTGGGGGAATGGAGTACTATTGAAGGATCAGAGTATTAGGAATGTGCATAAATATGAAGTGGTAAAGTACTTCATCAGTGGTAAATAGATGGTGAAGCTTATGGCAAACACTACAGTTTTAGGGCTGTTACAGATTGTGGAGGTAAAGATTTGATCAGTAGAAAGTTTCAAATGGGGCACATGGATTAAAGGGTAAGGAAGGTGAAGGCATCTTCATGGAGCTAACAGCAGTTCTTTGGTTAATTCAGGAGATCATTGGTATTCTTTTACTGGCATCTTCAGAAGCATAAAGGCCAGAGATCTTCAGAGGTTTGTACACTAGGCCAAAAACCACAACAGTTCCTGCATGCTTCTTCCCCCAACTGCACAACAGACAGTATGACTTTTATAATGTCTCCAACACCACTGCAAACTACCAAGCCATGAGGGAGCGGCGTGCATTCTACTACCGTAATGTAAAACTGGAGCATCACTTAGCGTATAATTAGTAAGGGGGAAAGTTGCCAGACACAAGGCACAGAGCAGAACATGAGGAAAGATGAGAAGGAATGAGTAGGTGCAGCGCATCACGATGCTGAGGAAGGAAAGTCAGGTGAGATGTACAGATACAGGCAGCAGTGCGGCTTAGGCACTTATTTATTTATTTATTTATTTTACATTTGTTGACCGGGCTAGTCTAGCTGGATATATTTCCATTTTCAGTAGAGGCCCGGGGAGAAAAGCACCACACAGAAATAGTTGGAGAAGGTATGGAGTCTTCTGGGTTTTAGTGTTGAGAAGGAAGAACAACAACTAGGAGAAATGGGCAATATGCTATAGCTGGAGGGTAAAGAACAGGGTTTGAGGAGGGTATAGGTGGGTGTTTGGAATGTGGCAGGGGCAATAAATTGTAATAAAAGTAGAATGAAGTAGGAAAGGCTGGGCAAGAGGATGCAGCAGGAATGAAGACGAAGAATAAAGATCCAGTACAGAGCAGCAGTCAGAGGAGGGCAGATGGAAGAATGAAAGGGCAGAAGGAAACCAGAGGAGGGCAGATGGAAGAATGAAAGGGCAGAAGGAAGTCAGAGGAGGGCAGATGGAAGAATGAAAGGGCAGAAGGAAGCCAGAGGAGGGCAGATGGAAGAATGAAAGGGCAGAAGGAAGCCAGAGGAGGGCAGATGGAAGAATGAAAGGGCAGAAGGAAGTCAGAGGAGGGCAGATGGAAGAATGAAAGGGCAGAAGGAAGCCAGAGGAGGGCAGATGGAAGAATGAAAGGGCAGAAGGAAGTCAGAGGAGGGCAGATGGAAGAATGAAAGGGCAGAAGGAAGCCAGAGGAGGGCAGATGGAAGAATGAAAGGGCAGAAGGAAGTCAGAGGAGGGCAGATGGAAGAATGAAAGTGCAGAAGGAAGCCAGAGGAGGGCAGATGGAAGAATGAAAGGGCAGAAGGAAGCCAGAGGAGGGCAGATGGAAGAATGAAAGGGCAGAAGGAAGTCAGAGGAGGGCAGATGGAAGAATGAAAGGGCAGATGGAAGAATGAAAGGGCAGAAGGAAGTCAGAGGTGGGCAGATGGAAAAATGAAAGGGCAGAAGGAAGCCAGAGGAGGGCAGATGGAAGAATGAAAGGGCAGAAGGAAGTCAGAGGAGGGCAGATGGAAGAATGAAAGGGCAGAAGGAAGCCAGAGGAGGGCAGATGGAAGAATGAAAGGGCAGAAGGAAGCCAGAGGAGGGCAGATGGAAGAATGAAAGGGCAGAAGGAAGTCAGAGGAGGGCAGATGGAAGAATGAAAGGGCAGAAGGAAGTCAGAGGAGGGCAGATGGAAGAATGAAAGGGCAGAAGGAAGTCAGAGGAGGGCAGATGGAAGAATGAAAGGGCAGAAGGATGTAAGGCCAAGGTGAAGTACACAATGAGAAGATTGCAAAATAATAAAGAAAAGAAGTATGGCAGTAGGGACTACATCACAAAGTGTCAGGTAGTTGACGATATCAGGAGAGTCAACTGAGGGAAAGGCAAGCACTTGATCATACTGAATAACATGGGTCAGTAGTGGAAGACAAGGAAGTACATAAAGGTTATTCTGGTCCTAGGGCTAGTGCCAGCTCCGGTAGACTAAGTAGTGACCACACTAGTCTCAATGACGTATGCCTCACATTTATGAGGGCAGTAACAAATTGGTTGATCGGATCTTATGTAAAAGATGAGCTGAACCAAAAAAATCTATCTCGTGGGTGCAAGATGTTGGGGAGCATGGTAGAGTTTTCAGTGATGCTGCAAGTAGCATGACCCAGCACCACTAAAACAAGAGGATAGAGCCTACAGAATCATGGATTTGGAAAAGAGGAACCTGCCTGTGGGATACTGGGAAGGGAGTAGGAGGAGAACTACTACTAATGCAGACAGCTGTATGTCAGCCTTTGGGGAACAGGAATGTTGAAGTACAGAACCAAAATCCACTCTACACACTGGGGGTAGTCAGAAGGAATTTGTACATCGCAGAATAAATTCAGTAACTTTTATTCATAAGGCAAAGGACTTTCATCCTATAACCCAAGGACTTCATCAGAACCTACACCTATAAAAATGTGACAACATTGACTACACCACCCAGAATTATTCATATTAAAATTGTTAATTTCTTTAGAACCACATTTATCTTTTTGTTGCTCAAGATTGTCTAAGATACTTAACTCTTTTGTACACAAAGTATGGATGGGTCCCTAAGCTTTCTACTACCCCCTGGTCAAAGTTAAAAAGTTCCAATTGTATTTTTCTCCTTATAATGTTTGGTGAAGTATTAGTTTTAAATGGACAGTTCATTTCCATATATTTTTATACATCTATTTAATTCTCGCTATTTTAAGTTATGGTTTAGATCACTGTTTTCTTAAATAATTAGTTTCTTGAGAGGTGAAGAAGAGAGTACATGCAGGGTGGAATGGGTGGTGAAGAGTATCAGGAGTGATATGTGACAGACGGGTACAAGTAAGAGTGAAAGAGAAGGTCTTAAGGTGAGACCACCATTATGCTGGGTTATTTTAATGCAGTGATTAAAGGAATGAATGATGAATGTTAAGTATTTGTGCTGTTATGGAAGGAAAGTAGCTATCTGCAAATACTAATATGATTTGGGCAAGTGTATGTGTAAGACTAGTGCTGTGGCACATGCATTACATACTGTTCTGTTCTCTAACTTACTAGTGATACTGAGATCCAGTTGGAGAGTAAAGTTTTAGAACATCATTAGCTAAAATCCTTATAAAGGGAAGGATTTACCTACTGGAGATAATTCTAAAAGTAAGGAGGTACATATTAAGGTGGGATAACAGAAGTAATGGATGCTGACTGAGTGGAGAATCAGTTCAGGCGTATAATTTACACAGTGGGTTTAGTAGAAAGATCTCTGCTCCACAAATTCAGAGTCTAGGGTTCAGTCCTAATCTTTATCTACTCTGTGTGAAGTTTTGCAGCTTCTCCTCCTGAGTTCATGTTTATTTTTTCTAGGTACTCTGGTTTTGTCCCACATCCTAAATTCATACTACTTGATTGGCTACCCTAAATTCCCCATGTATGTTATGTATTCACACTTTTCCTTTGGCCCAGGTGGCTGAAAAGGGTCCAAGAATGGCCAGCTCACTTTTATCATTAGCAAAGAAAAAGGAAATTAAATCTAAAGAACTACCTACAAAATGAAATGAGCCCAAACAAGCTCTGCTGCTGCAGTCAGAACCTCACAGAAATGCACAATTTAAAGGAAAAAGTATTGATTATAGAGATGAAAACTGTAAATCCAATATTTGTTTCTTATTTATTTATTTTCCAATTTGATAACCAGGTAAGTGATTTGGTCTACTGACCCCTTTTAGTCACCACCCTGGTACAAAAGTACAATCATGTAGAATTAACAATAGTCTGTAATATTGACATAATATTCCAGTAAAGATATGGAGAAGTGCACTGGACAAGCATATGTGCTTTGTATTGTTTATAGTATATATGACTTTTTGCAAGGTATTCTGCACTGATGCTTGTACAAGTAAGCAGAAAACTTAAGTTGATGTTAGAAGCACATCTGATCAGAAGCATGGCAAATGTCTGAATGGGGAAAATGCAATTTGATGGAGAGGAAAAAGTCGCCTCCGTCCTGTGAAAAACACTTACTGTTTGTTGTTTAAAGTGCAGTTAGTGTAAGAATCAATACATTATGGAGATGAGGTGGGGGACTTGCCCCCTACAAAAATACTGTGTAGCATTTCTTATTAATGATTGACTTTTTTATTTGCTTTCAGTTATTTTTGTCTGTAAGCATTGGTATGGGCAGATATTTTTTGGAAGGGTGAGAGTGAATGCATACGTGCTTGTGTTCGCATTATAGTAGAAATCTTTAACAGTTCTTTTTTGTGCCCTTCTTATTTTATTGCTGCTGAATGAAATCAGATTAGAACACCGTTCAACCCCTCCCCTTAAAACATGGTGGCTGTTAAGAAGTCAGCCTAGTTTTATAAAGAGTTAAAGAATAGCTGCTGTAGCACAATCATTTATTATATACAGCACAAGGAATCGAATCGATGACCTGTTTCAGTATGTAACTGATGTGTACACCATGTAACAGTGCATAGGAACCGAGTACTGGAATGCATCAAATGTAATTCTTCAAGATTTGGTGCATAGACTTGTTTCCCTTTAGGCATTCTCAGCTTGTATTTGGTAGAGGCTTCCTCTAACAGGCTATCAAAAAACAAATGTACATACACACTGTTGTTGTTTGGCTCATTTTCAAAATCATTATTCATCAAAAGTACTGTATAGGAGAAAAATCTCTTGCATCCTGTAATTCAGAGTTTTGTGACCAGAAATGTAACTAAATTGTTTGTTACATTAAGGTCACTGGTGTTTGAAAGTTAGTATTTCAAAGTTGCAGTTTCCATAAATTAACATGCATTTCATTTTTTTGAAATCAGCTTTGGTGGTCTGTAGTGGGCCTTTGTGTAGAGTGTCTAACATACAGTTTGGGGGCTTGTTTTGAGGGCGCATTTTAACTTTTAAGTATCTGATACTGACCAGTGTCATGTTTCTGTTTGCTACCCACTGCTTAGCCTGTTATGAATGCTGATGTGCTTTGCAGATAGTGGAGGCAGTGGCATTCTGAGTATGAAAACTGCAGTCATTAGTGTGCATGCACCTGCAGAAACTCAGGAAAGCAGGCAGCACATTGCTGGTGACTGTAACCATAGCAACATGGAACTAGGCATTTTACATGTAGAGATGCTGCGTCCAGTAACTAGAGTTACAAAATTCTGTAAATTACGCAAGCGATATTGCCCTCCAGAGTGTGTGTTAATGTGTAATTAGCACCCGTCCAGGGGTGTTATGAGGCCTGACGCCACTGGCGTCCAGGTGTTTTCTTTTTGTTTCCTTACTACTAAAACTTTTGTTTTGTTGCCAGTTATTAGAGATTCATGTGACTAAATAATGACGTAGATTTGAGTTTCAGACTTTCATTTTGTTTAGAAAATTCATTCTAACATAAATATTGTTATTTCAGCAACTTTAATAAGAACAATAATTAAAACCTGTTTCTATTTTTGAGCCTTTGTTCCTACTTTATTTTATTGATCCAGATTTCTTTAGCTAAAAGGTCGAGAGGTATACAGACCTCTTAACGAATGCTGCCAGTGGTCAATCTCGTTCATGCACACAAACACACACATGCACACACACGCACACACACACACACACACACACACACACACACACACACACACACACACACACACACACATACACACACACACACACACACACACGCACACACACACCTACACATCAATAAATGCAAGCTGACACAAATCCTAATGTTCAAGTAATTTTGTAATTTTAGAACAAGATCATTTAAAACTTGTTCCTATTTTGAGCCTTTGTCCCGTTTATTTTATGTTTATTCAGATGTGTTGAGCTAAGACCTCTTATCAGAAGCAATCTGGACAAAGACCTAAATAATGGGGGGACAAAGTCCCAAAAATAGGGACAATTAATATTGCACTTATAAACTTAAGAGCGTTGACAGAATAACAGGTGTCACATTAGCATGAATTTTCTGAATGGTATGAAGTCTACAACTCAAATATCTGCCTTTATTCTCTGACTTCAATTCTCACTGATTTGGCAGAAAGCTAAAACTTTTATGAGGAACACACCAAAAATATGAGGCAAAAATCTGGACATTCTGCGAAATTCTGGACGTTTGAGAGGTAAGAGGTTCGCATTCTTCCTAACTGCTGCTGCCAGAGATCACTCGATTGCATTCACTGTTCAATGTCGCATGCACATGTACACACACACACACACACACACACACACACACACACACACACACACACACACACACACACACACACACACACACACACAGTCTCTCCTGCTTTCATGCATGCATTCACTCGCACATGCAGACAGAAACATAAACACACTCATACACATACATACACACACACACACACACACACACACACACACACACACACACACACACACACACACACACACACACACACACTATTTTTTTACACTCGCTAAACCGTAAAAGCACTGCTTAGTGAGTGTAAAATAACGCCGTGATCAATCTCAGTTTCACTCACATGCATGCATACACTTACACACACACTTTTTCTTTTAATTTTCTTTTTTTTTTGTTTTTACATTTTACACTCACTAAACAGCAGAAGTGTTACTTAGTGAGCGTAAAATAATGGCGGCCAGTCCAAGCTCCACGGCAGCTTGATATGCTGCTGTGAAGTGGTGGGCTCATTTTTCAGTGGACATTACTTGTAATTAATACCCTGCTGGAGAACATTCGTTCTCCAATCAGGGTGCCTATTTACAGTTTGCTCATTCTCTAACTGTACATTAATACCCTGCTGGAGAATGTTCATCCTCCAGTCAAAGTGCTGATGTACAGTTTGCCCATTCTCTTAAAAATAATGATCAACTTTTAATGGCAACATTTATTTCAAAGGATCTGTGTAACTAAAAGAGCTCTTTAGATCTGATGTTGTCAATCTTCACATAATCCCTGACTGTGGGTTCGAGCTTCGGAACTGACTTGGCTGTATTCTAGCTCGTGCCTTCCAAAACTCTCAAGCTAGGCTCTACCCATAATGCTCCTCACCAAAATACCTCAGATCTCATTTGCCACTTCATAGTGCCAGACTCATTTACTCCACCTCTTGAGACTGGCATTTCTTCTAGCTGTAAGTTAGTTTTTTTCGTATTATCTAACGTTTAAATCCTGTTTCTTGCTTCTGTCTTTTGTACCCACTCCTCTATTTTTTCTTAGGTGCGGTGTGAGTGTGTTTTTCCCCTCTCCCTTACCGTTAGGTACTCTGAGGTACCATCATTGGTACTTATTCCTCCCTTTTACCTTCGGGTAACCTCCTTTACCATCATTGGTATTTTCCTCCTTTCCCTTTCTTCTATTAAAAAACTCTCCCCCTTCTTTGTCTGCGACTGTCTCAGGTGGCCTTAGTTTTTCTTCATGGCTGACAGACCCTCTAAAGGCACCTCTAGTTTCAAGAGCTATCACAAATGTGAAAGAAAAATGCAGAATTCAGATGGCCACACCTTTTGTGTGTATTGTCTTGGTACAGTCCATCTTCAGTAAGATTGCACCATCTGTCATAGGTTCATTGCTTGAACCCTGATAGAGCACAAAAATAAGCTTATATTTAAAGGACTTCTGAAATCTGATTTTGAACAGGTCATCTCTGGTTCTAAAACAGTAGCCAGTTCCTCTTCCTTATCATCTTCCTCTTCAAAACCAAAGAAGTCGACTCATTCAGTTCCAACAGCTTCCTTGGAACCACCTTAAAAATTGTCTAAGTCTCTCACGGTGTCGACAGTCTCTTTAATACTAGTGGGAAAAGATACTCTTCCCTTGACACTGACCTCTTCAGCACTGCTATTGGTGCAAACAGCTCTTCCTACGGTACCAAAGGATCACTCAGTACTAAAGGATCCACAGATGATAATTTTACCATGGACATCCTATTCACCCTCGATTGACCTATTTGTGGACTGTCCTCAGAGCCCATTTATGGAGAGATGGCCTCCAAGTCTCCATCGGCCTCCACTATTCAGTCCACCGAGAGCCTATCAGAATCAGACATTATGAGACTGGTGGATCACCTACTCACTGCGAGGGGATTACCTCCATCCTCAGTTCCTAGTCTTGGTAGCTCTGGAACGTTGCCATCTTCTACACCCATGTGAATTCGTCCTTCGACTCCAGCTGAAATTTTGGAGCCCCTGGTACCAACCATCCCGGCTTTGACTGTTTTGCTGCCAGTCAGAGCTCCTTCTCTGTCACTGATAGTTACCCTGAGGACTTCAGGTTTGACGGAACCAGACATCTCCGGGGGTCAGGGCTTCATTGCCAGTTCTAAGGGGCAGGATTCAACTTTGATACTTTCAGAGCCCTCCATGACCCTTTGGGCATCGGCATATGTAAATTCGAACCTGGCTTCTGCTTCAGAGATGGCTTCCTCAGTGTGGGGTGGGACAACAGTTCTGAAGGAGTCCATTTCAGTTCTGGGCTCCCATCTCTCTATGGGGGGGGCCTGCCTTCCAGGCTATGGAGAGAGCCTTGTCCATTGTGGACAAACAGTCTATGCCTTCCCTGTCTGGCCAAACAACTTGCCCATCCCCTCAACCAGAGCTTCCCCCAGCTTCTTCCCTGGGATAGAGGGCACAAAAGCCTCAGAAGCAAACCACCTTGGCTATATCATCTTCAGATATCTCTGTAGAACACCCCACTGAAGATGTACCTTTGAAGAAAAAATGCAAGAGGAAGCACTTGGATTCCCCTAAAGAGTCCTTCACAGAAGATACCAGTTTCAGTGAAGCAGAAAGTCAGCCCCTGAAGATGTTTCCTTTCGGACATCCTAGAAAGCCTAAAACAGAGGCGTGGCTGGACTACCCTCCCACCTTCCTCAGAGGAATTAGTATACCTAGAGGCTGGATCTCTCTGCCTGCTGACAATCTTATTAAACTGATCACCTTGCGGGTATGGAAAATTCCTGACTCTATCGAGCTGATCCCTAAGAGGCCTGACCAGATTCTTTCTTCCTCAAAAGATGAGCAACACTGGGTCAAGGGTATTCCTGTAGATGCTGTGAGCTTGCCAAAGAAAGTCATACTATCCATCCTCCTAACAAGGAGTCTAGGACAATGGATAGATTTTGGAAGTGCATATATGCTTCATCGACCTTCGCTCTCAGGTCCTCGAATTATATGGCGCATTTTACCAGGCTTCAAAGAGATCTGATTAATGAAATTTCAGATACTCTTTAGCTGAAGGTGTTCAAGAAAAGATTACTTCTCAGCTTGCCACCCTTGAATCTATTTCCAATTCATCCATGAGGCTAATTGCTCATGCTACCGAAGGGATAACAAGAACAGCAGGCTCAGGCGTAGCCATCAGGAGACACACCTGGATGCACTTATGTGCCTTCACAGAACCATTTAAGTCTTCTTTCATCAATGCTCCATTTGACAGATCATCCCTGTTTGGCCTCAAAGTTAAAGAGACTTTAGCCAGATGTGAGACAGATGGGAAGACCCTTTCTGCCATGGGATATGCTTCTCCCCTCCTCAATGGCCCTATTCCAGGAACTAGAGAGGTGGTAGGCTATGGTTCAAAAAGATCCAAGGACCTTTTCAAGACTCACATGGCAATGACTTCCCCCAGGGCAGTGGAGGAAGTAATAATGGAAGACGCCATCCAAGAGGCAAGAATGGCCTGCAGAACCAGGGTTCCAGAGACTCTTCCTTTGATAAAGCCTACCAGCACTCCTGAAAGGAGGTTCGATTGCCTTCCTCTGGGAGCAATCAGGGGGCAATTAATCCTGCACAAGTCTGCCAGGCTAGAAATGATGATGGACAAATGGGTACAGGAGATCATTTCCAGATGTTACAATATTCCCCTTTCAAAGAAAGCAAAAAAACAAAAAGACCAAGAAGAATCCCAGATGTTCCACCCAGTCACAGGGAGGCAGCAGTCTTAGAAATTCAAAACCTGCTTGACAAAAGAGTCATCCAGGCAGTCCTGCCATACCAGAGAGGATCCAGAATTTACTTGAGATTCCTTTTAGTGCCAAAGAAAAAAGGGGACTGGAGACCATTCTTAGATCTCAGTCAATTGAGCAAATCAGTTCAATGAACCAGATTCTGGATGGTCTTGGTTCAGTTAGTACTTCCATTCTTGGAAAAAGACAACTGGATGTGCTCATTCAATATTCAGGATGTGTATTACCATATAAAAATGGACAAGCACTCCAGCAGACTCCTGTGCTTTTGGCTGGGAGCTAGTCACTATCAGTTCAGAGTACTGCCCTTTGGTCTCACCACAGCCCCCAGAGTGTTTACCAAATGCATGGCACTGGTAGCAGCACATCTCAGACTGCTAGGATTCCAAGTGTTTCCATATCTGACTCCTTACTGCTCCCACCAGGTGTCAACTGAGATTACACTCTTCATCTTTGTTCCAGCTTAGGAATCACTGTAAACTATGAAAAATCCCATCTGGAACCATTACAACAACTGGGATTCATTGGTGCTATTCTAGACACAGTCACTGGCCTTGTGTCACTTCCCCTAGAAAGACTCAAAAGGATCAGATCACAAGTGAGCCAAATCATTTGCAGCAAGAAAGTAACAGCGAGACTCATTCTACAAACTCTAGGGTTGATGACAGCCTCTATCACTCTAGTTCCTCTGGCCAGATACCACATGTGAATTCTTCAATGGCTTCTGGCCTCCCAATGGTCCTTATTGAATCAGCCAGTGTCCCATCTAATTATGATCACTGACTATTGCAAAGATGACTTGAGCTGGTGGCTCCATTCCAACAAAATCTTGTCTGGCTATCCCTTTGTTCCTCCTCAACCCAGGCCATAGTGACCATGGACGTGTCCCAGATAGGGTGGGTGGACATTATCTGGGAAAGACAGTCCAAGGCACTTGGTTCCAGCTACATAAATGTTCTAGAGATGAGGTCGGTGCTCTTAGCATTGCAAGTATTTCAGCATAGCCTCCCTTTCGGAACAGTTGCAATTCAAACAGACAACATGTCAATAGTTTGGTATATCAACAAACAAGAGGGAACCAGGCTGTACCCTCTCTGGTAAGAAGCTCTCAGAGTCTGGCAATGGGCAATTTGCTCCAACCTGTTTTTAATGGCAATGCACATTCAAGGGAGCTCCAACATGATTGTGGACAAATTGAGCAGAACCATCCTCATGCTTCACAAGAGGTTCAGTCCAGTGGTGGCAGGAAAGATATTCTGCCCCTGAGGCCAAACTTGCTGCAACCTGATTGCATCCCCACTAAACAAGTGTAGCAGTTACTTTGCCCTAATCCTCCCCCCTGGGGAGACACCCAGAGATGCTCTCCTTCATGATTGCCCCCCACCCGGTCTACTGTACACCTTTCCCCAGATTCCTCTAATATGTCAGTTTCTAAAGAAAGCCAACAGGTCGGAAAACAGACTAATCCTAATTGCCCCATTCTGGCCCCGACAAGTCTGGTTTCCCTTCCTTTAACCTCATCTACTACAGAAACCCTGGATACTGGACCCAGTTCCAGAACTATTGTCCCACCCGGATGAAATGGTTTGTCTGAATCTTCAGCATCTCAAGCTCACTGCATGGCTTCCCCAGTTCCCATGATAGATAGGCATTTCTCCCTCACTTCCCCAGTCTAATGCATCATTCTGGCCCACCACAAACCTTGAAATAGAAAATTGCATAATAGCAAATGGCTAAAATTTGCTAAATGGCTACTTGTCTATAATATTGACCCATATGCAGCACCTGTAGACAAAGTTTTACACTTTTTAGTCTTACTCTATGAGTCTGTCTCATCAGTACTTCTTCCTGCTGTATCGAACTTCCATATTGGTTTCAACGGCTCATTACTGATGTCACATAAACTTTGTAAAGTCTTTTTGAAAGGAACCCTAATGCTTAAGCCTCCATTTAAAGAACCCTCTGCTCCATGTGATTTGCATTTGGTACTTCACTCTTTTCTGCCCCATTTGAGCCATCAGCAACTTGTAACATAAAGTTCTTGTCCTGGAAAGCCTTATTTTTGATAGCTATCACTTCGGCCAGGAGAATATTGAAATTCAAGCCTTGTCCTGCAAACCCCCCCTATTTGATATTTCATAAGGACAGGGTCTCCCTCAGGACAAATCTGTCCTTTTTTCCAAAGGTTGTTTCACAGTCAAATATCAATCAAACCTTACATTTCCCAGTCTTTTTTTCCCTAATTTTTCCAACAAGGGGGAGTATGCACTGTCTACACTTACTAGATGTGCACAGACAGTTACGATTTTACCCTCACAGAACAAAGGATATTAGAAAATCCTACCAACTGTTTATAGCCTTTTCTGCAGTCTCTTTAGGCAATCCAGTGTCTAAGGTTACCTTGGTGAAATGGCTTAAGGACTGTATCACCTTTGTTTACAACAAAAAGGGTGTCCACCCACCACATCCTATGAAAACTCATTCAACTAGAGCTGTAGCAGCTTCTGCAGATTTTCATGCTAGAGCTTCCTTAGATGATATTTGTGCAGCACCTACCTGGGCATGTCCTCATACATTTATTACTCATTACAAACTGGACCAGGTCTCGAGGGGATGTGCATCATTTGGTTCGATGGTGCTCAGGAATATTCTTCCATGAGACCTCCCAAGATTCAGGTAACTAGGGATTCTGCCCCACAGTCAAGGATTATGTGAAGATTGACAACATCAGATAAAGAAGTTATATCATGGACATTCTGAGAAAATCTGGACAATTGAAAGGTATGGTCAATCTGCAGCCCTCAGCTTTTTGGGTGAAGAGCAACAAAAAACAAACAAAAAAAAAGGACTGGCTGACTATAGAAAGCCAATTGATGCATTGACTTCTACAGCAGTCAGTCAATGCCCCTCCCCCTGTTCTTTGAGTGAAGGGCAAAAAAGAGGACCTTAGCTGACTGTAGAAAGCTGATGGATGGATCAGCATCTACAGCAACCAGTCCACATGTATACCCCCAACTCTTTGAGTAGAGATTAAAAGAAATAAACAAAAAAAACTTCAGCTGACTGTCACCAATTTGTACAGCAGCCAGTCCATGCCACAAGAGCTCTTCGACTGAAGAGACAAAAAAGTAGTACTTCATCTGACTGTAGAAAGCCAATTGATGCATCGGAAACTATAGCAGAAAACCCATCTCCCAGCTCTTCAAATAAAGAGTAAAAAGTAAAAAAAAAAATGACTTCAGAGGAATGTAGAAAGCTGATTGGTGCATTTATTTTTCCAACAGCCAATCCACGCCCCATAGCTCTGTGAATAAAGAGCAAAAAGATATCAAACAAAAAAGGACTTTGACTGGCTGTAGAAAGCTGATTAGTGCATTGGCATCGGTAGCAGCCAGTTTACACACCCTCAGCTCTTTTAATGTCGGGGAAACAAAAAGACTTTGTTGTACTGTAGAATGCCTATTGGTGCATTGGCTTCTACAACAGCCAGGCCACACACCCCCAGCTCTTTGAGTGAAGGGCAAAAAGAAAAATGAGGACTTCAGCTGGCTATAGAAACCTAATTGGTGTATTGGCTTCTACAGCAGCCAATTCATGTTCTCCAGCTCTTTTACTGAAGAGCAAAAGAAAAAAAAGGCTTCAGCAAACTGTAGAAAGCAGGTCGGTACCAGTCATCTCCCTACAGATTATACACACCACCCTCAACCTTCATCAGCTTTTCAGGTGAAGATCAAGAAAAAAAAAAAAAAAGAACGCTCAACTGACTTTCTATACGCCCCCTTCACCCAAACCTTACTACGCTACTGTTTTTTTTTCTTTGGGAGTGTGCACTAAGTCTACATATTTTGTTCTGTACTGTTTGAATAGTGGTGGAGTTTGAATTCAAGTTGAGGGAGTTGGATTCCTTTTCCTCTTGCAGACCTGGAGAAGAGTGAGTGGAAAGTGGATATTTTTTGTGTTCAGAAAAGTGGGGCATTCATTTTTTAAGTGCATCAAGATAGAAATGGAAGTTGAGTGAGAGGTCTAAAAAGAGACCTAAGTACTTGAAAGAGGTGACTTGCTCTATGGGTTGATTGTTGTAATCATACATTGCTAAATATTCTTAGATCTGCTGAGTTTTTGTGTATTACCAAAAAGTGTAGATTTAGTTTTGGCTGCATTTAGCATGAGGTTTATAGTAGTAATCCATTGATTGAGACAACTGAAGTCAGATTGCAGATCTTGCCATAAGGTAATTAAGGAGTCGTTGGAGCTAAATAGGACCATGAAAATCACAAGGACTGAAACTTGGGAGTATAGGTTGTTGCCACAAAAAGTCAATTTCTAAATCAGTCTTCTGGACTCTGCAGGTGCTGAATTTTAGTTTGACTAACTAAGTTAGGAGATGAGGAGTGTCTCACAGAGAACAAATTGATGGCTCTCACCCTGGTGGTACATTCTGGAGTGCTGGTACCATCTGATCACCATTTGAGTGGCTGGATTTTGAGGATCTTTTTGAATATTTTTTTTTTCTTGCTTCATGCTTGCCCACCATCAAGGCCCTGCTACAACCATGTTTATCTGTGCCCCATCAGCAACATGATACTTGTTAATAGATAACTAACAAAGAGGCAGACATTATATTTTTGTGCATCTTTTGGCCATATCCACTCCCTCAGACACAGATATGTACTAGCAAACATGAGGGCCTGCAATGCCTTCCCTGATCGCATGCACATTCTTGCACATGCTCTGTTTAAGGCTACCACTTAGGTAAGGCTTAGCAGACAAATGCACATTCTCAGTCCATTCTCTGTATGCTGTGAAACTCTGTCTCCATTAGAGGGCAGCACTGCAGCAGGTCAGACTATATGCACCATGCCACCCCACTATCACCATCACCAATATAGAAGCCAGCATCAATCATGTAGTAATGTAAGTACACAAACTTCCAATTCCAAGCATAAAACAAAACATTGTTTTTGTGGCAGACCCACCTATACCCCTCAAATGTAGGAGCTCGTCCCACACCCCTACTGTCTAAACATACTACCTTTGTTGGCACTCAGTATCAGAGAAAAGTGAAAATTCCAGAAAAAAATACACCTCTTTCCTTTTCATCGAATCACACAACCTTGGAAAACCGATTACATGCCTTTTGATAATAAGATTTAATGTACTGAGATGTCATCTGCATAACAGAGCATCAACAATGTAAGCATCACAAAGCAGTAGTTATAAAAACTGTTGGGAAAGTCTAGACATCAAACAGATATTTGGTGTCTGATGGAAGTTGTGTCTTAGGTGTAGAACAGTCCCCTTAAAGGAATATAGCTTCAAGCCAATGCCAAGCTAAAAACAAGCGTCTCTCCTTCACAAGCACCATCTGGTCGATCCATACCCATGCATGGGGCCATGTCCATGTCACCCTAAACCTACCACATGTCTATCATATGTTCATTCACATTGATGTTTATTCATAAGCCTGTGCCCTGTAGGTAATGGAGGAGTAGAACTCTCTTCTAGGCTCCTTTAAGAGTATGAGGCTCAAGAGACTGTTGTCTGAGTTAGACTAGGGCAATGAGTCCTACCACCCATCCAGCTTCCCTGGATTACCTTTCTTTTAGAGATACTTTAAGATTATCATGTAGGATGCATAAACCAGACTTGTGCTTCTTCTCTTATCTCTAAAACTACCTAGCTTTGAAACCGAGGAAGAAATCTGATGAACCCTGGGTCATCCCACCAATGAAGTTCATTATCAGGGATATGCTGTCTTAAAAGGCTAAAGTCATCCTGATTCTGCTTTTGTTGCCCCCAAAGGGCCTTGTACAAGCTCCTGAATGGATGGAACAGTTCTGTTACAAACATATTTATGATGACTTCTGTGTGATCTCTTCAGTCTGGCCTAGGTCACAGCATTTTACTACTCATCTGCCAGACAGTGTTTAGAATCCTGGACTGAAAGACCTCAAATATTTTCCTTACATGTCCAAGTTTTCATTCCATCCTTCTGGGGCAGGTGTGTAGAATCATGGCAATTCCTGTGGAGAATCTCATCTAGAATCCATCTTTGGCTTTTAAAGTGTTTTTCTGTATGATGCGGTAAATTTGATTGTGCAGATATTGTGGTTAAGCCTGCAGGCTTAGAGATGAACCTGCGCAGGATGGCTTGGCTGACCTCAGTAACAGTAACCAGGATGCCCAGCTCAGAGGGTAGGTGATTTTTGATCAGGTCTTACATGACCTGATTGATGATCTCTTGAAGAAGAAACATTCTCTAACTACTGAAGAAAACCTTTATAACCCTGTACCATACTCTTCCTCTTTTTTGTTGTAGACCAAACCAACACAACAAGGGGGAGAAATCTCCTGACTAGCCCCTCTGCTGCAGTCCAAGCCACCCTACTCTAGAATAGGACTACTCATGGGGGGAAAGGGGCTGTCCTGCCTGGCTTCGAGCTTTATCACAAAGGACCACAGGCAGTTGGCACAGAGGGTTAAGGCTCTAAGCTTTAGTTCATGTGATACAGGGTTTGTGTTTCCCTCAGCCCTCAGTTTCCTCTGTGTGATCTTGAGCAAGTCACTTAACCAGACATTGCTCCTGGGTAGCCTCTGAAAAGGTAATGTGTGTCCAGTGGGCCTACCCAGTTAACAAATGGAGCTAGAAGTGGTCTCTGTTGGGCACATCATGGAGGCCATATGTTCTTCTTCAGAAAGAGAGAGGGAGAGACCCACTGATGTTGTAGTGTATCTCACGGGAGCTCTTGGAATAAGACTAGAGTCTGCTGATGAAATGTTTCGAGACTGTGAAGGGTGAAGTTTCAGGCACTCACAACCACAGTGGCATAGAAAACTCACCATGTCCTAGCCAAAGATATTCCCCACAGCTAAAGCAACATGCAGCTGAAATCATGGCTTGACCCTTGATGTTGACCACTTTTTTCTGCCAGATAATCTACCTGTGGTTTTAAAGTTTATTGAAGTCGCTAGGAGGTCTTCTACTAGGTATGATGTGATTCCAAATGAAAATGGTTTTCAAGTTTGGTGGCATAGTAACACATACCACCTCAGTCATTCAGCTTTCAGGTGATCCTGATTTACCTTTGGTATCTGTTTGATTTGGGTCTCAATGACTCTTGAGTCATAGTGGATATGACAGCTACTTTTGACATTCTTGACTTTCTGGGAGCAGGATTATAGATCAGTACTGGCTGCCCAAATAGTTCAATAAAGGAGCTTCTCTGCCTTACTTTGAATATTCCTTTCCTACCATGGAATTCTGAACTTCATGACTTACAGGCTTACCTGTTTACATTTTCTGCCTGCTAGCTTAGTAGTACTGAATTTCATCTCTTGTAATATGGTCTTCCTGGTTGCTGTCACTTATTCTCTCATGACCTTGGGAGTTGGCTGACCCTTCCAACAAATGTAGGCTTCCTCCTAAAAGTAGGTTCTAAGTTGTTCCGGAATCAGATTACTTAGCCTTTTGCTTTATCTGATCGGGTAGAGAGCAGGCAGAGAGAACCCTCCACACTGGATGTGCACACATCCACTTGAAGAAGGTGCATGAGTTTAAATGAATTTTAAATTCAACTTAATGTATTAATTTGTTAGTCAGATAAATGAGCCAGTCATCATGAACTCTCTTCAGCCTGTCTTGGGTCACAAGATCAAGGATAAATATATAACTGTATAATACAGTTGCCAAATGAGCTTCTTTCGTGTCTTGTATTCAGGTTGCTGACCACCCACTGTAAATCCTGCAGCCAAAGCCCACTACAGTTATATGAGTGTCTGTCTCTAGTGCTTGCATTACATTTTTTTTTCACCTTTAGTCATCTGCACTGTATACACTTGATCTTCAGCACCATCTTGACCACAGCTCCAGCAGTTTGACTTCATTTGGTACTAAAATTTTGGAACGTGGTCTTGCCTCCAGCTCTTTTTACCCTGGTGGTTCTTGCTTGGGATTCAGTGCAATCACAAGGCCCATCAGGAAATGTTCCAGTACAGAAGACCTTCCTTTATGATTGACAAATACCTTCCAACAATCTTTTTGACTGTGGTGTCTTCCCTCCTTACAGGCTGTACTGTTAGACTTCCATGCATGTCAGGCAAGTGTATACAATTGTGTTTTTGTTAGTAGTGTCAGATCTTCATTGTTGTTTCTTCACTTGCAGGATTTTTGCTCACTACTATCTGGGGAAGAACTTATGGATATCGGGGTTGAGTGCAGTTATGTATGCTTCACATCCTGTCACATGATTCATTGGCATGTCCTAAGGTACAAGATCTTCTGAAGAAAGTTAGAAAAAATGATTTGTGAAAAGTATGGACTCAGACATAGGACCCATCAAAGAGGATGCTGTTTTAGATGATGTGATGCATCCAGAATGCACATTGCTTTCTGGAACTAGAAGGCCAGTCTTCACGAGATATGTTTGCAAGTCTGGAAGGTAAAAGGTCTGAGGATGACAAGGAGGAAGAGAAAACACACACATTAACAGTTACTATGGCTGCTGTGTGGTGTGCTAGGACTCAGTGGATTGACAAACAGTGTGACAGTTGCTAAATGCATAGCCACTACTGGGCACTTCAGTAACACTGAAGCTAATGAGAAAAGAATATATATTTTTGATCCAGATGCATAGCCTCTCACATGACGGGTGTGTAGAGGTGGAATGCAAACCCTGAGTTTTCTTCCTACTACTAATTTGATCTGCATGTTTATGGGTTGCATAATGAGAAGCTGATGCAAATTTTAACAGGTGTGTATGACATCAGAGTTTTGTAGTGCTCATGAATATAATTTTTTCTCTGCTAGAAGAATAAATCAGATTTAGCGATTTCTGTTCAAGCGGGTTAGGTGGAATATCAGGCACAATGGCTTAGATTGTTAATCAGTCCATGTCCAGCATCTCCCTTGCAGTCCCCTGGCATGACATTATCTTCCTTACGTCAGCAGTATGAACTTACAACAGAATGATACACAGCTATTGTACTACTATTGGCACATACATCAGGAAGATTTATCTCCTCTCAGATGCCAGACATCACATTTTTATTTATTTATTTATTTTGAGTGTGCTTGCATGTTTGAACTAAAACAAAATGTGTTGTGTAGCTCTGATTTCTGGAATTTGCTTTTGTTTAGTCTCAGAATAACACGTAATTCTAAGACTGAAATGTCAAAAGTCTAAGGGCTCTTATTCTTACCTTTAATACCAGTGATTCATCATAAGAACAATAATGTAGAGTGTACATGGCCAAAGCCCACTGCAGATGTTGAGCATGGGGAGCTTAAGAACCTCACAGAGGACAGTTGTCCAAAAGTTATTTCCATCTTTTATATCACATTTTGAGTCTTTAAATTCTTGATCACCTTCTCCAAAATAACCTACTAGCTGATTGTCAGCATGGTTTTAGGCCTTTCCATAGTACTACCACTGCTCTCTTATCCTTCTCTGACTGCATTAACGAACATCGCAATAACAACATGCTTTCCTCTGCACTCTTTACTGACCTCTCTAAAGCCTTCGATATGGTTAACCATCAGACACTTCTAAACATATTCAAACTACTCTCACTTGACACACAGGCATTACAATGGTTCAAGTCCTACTTAGAAAATAGACAACAAGCTGTCCTTTGGGACAATAACTTATCCACACATCTCCCTATTACCCTTGGTGTCCCTCAAGGCTCTATCCTGGAACCTCTCCTCTTCTAACTTCATTAATGATATAAATGTAAATCTTCCTCAAGCTACCTGCATACAATATGCAGATGATTCCACATTATCTTATGCCACTTCTTCTTCAGCTGAACTCCAATCCATCACCCAAAAAGTATTTAACTTAGTAGAAAACTGGTTCCTTCAACGGTGTCTCCTCCTAAATGCCAAAAAAAACCCAAAATCATTGTTATTTACTCCACTAAAATTCTCCCCAATAGATCTCACAATTATATCCAACAATGTTACTGTCATAGCACCTGACCCAACCACCAAACTCTTAGGCGTAATAACTGACCACAACCTGAACTTTGACTCACTTATTAACTCAACTATTAAAACAATAAACAGAAAACTTGGTTCCCTTTACAGGATAAAACCTTTCCTTATCCCTGAAGCCAGAACTACCATTGCCCATACCTATCTGATCTCTACCCTCCTCTATGCCTCACCCATTTATACTAATCTTTCCAAAAACACCCTTAACAAATTGGCAACCTCTTATAACAACATTGCCAGATTTGCCACCGGCTCCCCATTTAGAACCCAACATTGTCAAAATCTTACACAGCTAGGATAGTTAGAACTGCAAAACCAGCTACAATTTCAACAATTTACTATCACCCATAAGATTTTGTATCATCCGAGTAATACTCCTATTCTCTGTAGCCTTATCTCCCCCTACAAAAATCTTACTACCCTTCACTCAGCAGATAAATTACTAGTATCCATCCAGAAGTCCTACAACAAAGCAGGTGATTCTCTTTTCTCTAATTCTGTGAGGAAAACCTGGAATAGGATTCCCAGCAAACTAGCATCACTTATGTCATTACCACTTTTCAAAAAGCAACTAAAAATACTCCTTAAATCACAATGGCTATGCCCATGTACTAATCCAGACTAACACCCCCCCCCCAGTACAACATTACTGCATTCCTCCCTCCCAATACCCTTAAAGTGGAATTAGTAAGCTTCCTCACTCTGTTTCTAGTCTAGTCTTTTCTGGTTACTACCTCTGAGTATGTACTTTGTAACAATCATCCTGCTGTGAGCACATGTGTTCCACTTTGTATATATGCTAAATTGTTCTTGTGTTTTTTTATCACTTTGAGCTTAATACTTCAAAACAACCGTAATAATTAGTTTGAATCTTTTCTTTTTTTCCTAGTCCTGTACATGATGAATGTCAAACCCTTTCCTATGTAAACATGCTTCTAGTAGTTCTGTATTGTTTTTCTAAACTTTTGTACTCAAATCTTGATGTTAATCTCCATCAACAACGTATTAAATTTTTATTTCCTGACTTAT
Source organism: Protopterus annectens (assembly GCF_019279795.1). Lineage (NCBI taxonomy): Eukaryota > Metazoa > Chordata > Ceratodontiformes > Protopteridae > Protopterus > Protopterus annectens. The sequence goes on from NC_056725.1 coordinate 471,592,190, forward strand.
TAGCGTAATTGGAGCTTATCTTCCTGGACCTCTACTGCAAATGAACATGTATCCAGTTGGACTAGCCCAGTCAACAAATGTAAAATATAATAAATAAAAAATAAAAATTCCATGTTTTAAAACTGCAAATTCCAAAACATTGTACTTTATCTGGTTTCAGTATTTATACTTCAAATCTGAATCCCAACACCAAAGTTTTGAAAGTTTGGAGTAATTATTTTTATCCCACAGTTGCAGCAAATTAGACTGGGGTTATGAAAAGTGTTGGAGTAAAGGGGCAAAGTCCCTTAGAAAACAACTGTTAGAAAATTATTTTTGATTCTATTTACAGTTTTGGTCTCCAGATTCCATGTTTCAGAATTCTGGAGTCAAAACAACATATCATTTCTCCACTTTCCTCAATAACTTCAGATTGCTAAATAGAATAGCATTCTGAGCATCTTCCCAAAGTCAAAATGTCTTGAAACTACAACAGTCTGTTATGATACGTCTCCTACAAATGACTGCTGCCCGGTCATTCAGAAAACAGTACTTGGTCACAACTGATTAAGAACACATTTCCCTTACAGTACAATCATAAAGTTATGTTTAACTAACGCACTCTACAGTGAGTTATGCCATGTAATGAGCTTTTTCAGTTGAACAGACTTGAATCAATTTTTTTCTACGAGGAGCAAGCCTCCATACCACTCTGTGCATGGGAATTTACCCTTTGTACCCCTTAAATCAATATAACTAAACTAGAATAAACTTCAGTGAGAACACATATGAGTAGTAAAAAAATAAAACAGGAACACGTGTATAAGTGAATCCTCTGGAAAGACAAAAACAGCAGTGCAGTAATAGTTTACTAAGACACATTGTAAGTGTATTTGACCATTAAGTAAGTAGGACTTCATCAGAAAGTGAGAAACTCAGTATAACTAACTCCAGGGTTGCAAAATATTGAGGGAAATTATAAGACTTGTCAATCTGACTATGTTTGATTAAGAGGACTTTTCAAATTGTGTCCACCTGGAAAGTGAGGCAAGCAATCAAATACATGCAGACTAGCTCAGCAAACAGAATTGAACAGCATCACCGCCACCCAAAGTCATTCATGGTAGTTACACTGTGTCTCACTTTATTCAAAATAAACACTGTAGCTCACTTCATTCACAGTGGTTACACTGTAGCTCACTTCGTTCATAGTACTTACACTGTAGCTCACTATACACATACTGGTTACACTGTAGCTCACTTCATACCCAGTGGTTACAGTGTAGCTCACTTCGTTCATAATGGTTACACTGTAGCTCACTTTATACACAGTAATTACACTGTAGCTGACTTCATACAGACATCTTGTCGTTTAGCTGGGAGTATAAGCAAGTCCTCAAATTGAGGATTTAATTAAATACTCTGATAAAGGACATGCAACATCACAAGTACAGCAGCTTTGCTTTGACAGGTTTATCAGTGTAGATTATTAGATATGTTCAGTGAATGGTGGCTTAAAGCTTAACTGTCAGCTTAAGTTCTCATCTGAGTGCCTTAAGATGGTAGCAGAAAAGGAAATGTTTTCACTATCATGATTTTAAAATCACTTCATATCGCTTAATGTCAGTTGTACAAGCATGGCAAGCAAAGCTGTATTAAATACAGAGAGGATGGATCTGAGACTGCCTTTCTCTATATGTTTTGCTGAGCTTTATCATTAAATGAAACAAAGAATTTGAATATTGCAGAAAGTATAATTGTGTGATTATTCACCATAATCGCAAGTGTACAGATAATAAAATTAGTGCTTTATGTGTATATAAATATATATTTATATGTATGTGTGTGTTTGTGTGTGTATGCATATATATATATATATATATATATATATATATATATATATATATAGGTCTGTATTACAACATCGACAAAACCGTTAACTGAACAGCTTTATAATCGAAAATGCCAGTAATAGAACTCACTTTTGTGGGGGGCACACACACCCCCACCCCAACTAATTATATATACCAACTCCGAGATCACAGTACAGTGAAGAAAGGGCAAATTTTCTGATCTTCACTGTACTGCGATCACAAAAAACACACTTTTGTTACTGGCATTTTCGATTATAAAGCCATTCGATTAACGGCTTTTTCAATACCATAATGTAGACCCATGTATATATATATATATATATATATATATATATATATATATATAGGTGGCGACCCCTAACCGGGAAAAGCCGAAAGATACAACAAGATATATATATATATATATATATATATATATATATATATATATATATATATATATATGGGTTCATGACAATTCACGGAAATGCACAAGTATCAAATCCCAATTGATTGCCAAAAATCAAAAATAAAGAAAAAAAAGTTTGCAAAAGAAAACATGCAGTTTAATTTTACAATACTATAACAAAAAAACCTTTCTCAACATTCAGTCTAAATTTGGCTGAATAGTAGTAGTGACACTTAAGGGTTTTTCTTAGGTAAGGGGGTTAAGGCTAGGGACATAATTAGGGTTAAGCCACTGCCCCTAACCCTACACATTATCTTAAAAGAACTTTTCTACTCCCACTGTACCGGACACATAGAGACATACATACCATGCATAGTAGCGCACACACACACACACACACACACACACACACACACACACACACACACACACACACACACACACAAATTAAATCTATCCCCTTACCTAGCCTCTGTTCTAACCCTAACCCACAAACACTTGAACATACTCTCTTATACCATAAGGCAGAAACTTTGACTATATCCAAAATTTCTAGAATTAATTTCACAAGCCCACAATCCATCTTTCTCCATTTGATATTTACAACATGCGAACATACATGAACTTGCTAAAAAGTATACTCAGTAAATCAGATATATACCAAGAAATCTTTAGACAAATGCACCTTTTTGTCCCTTTTCAAGAGCAGCCTAGGAGTACTGTCTGGTGAAGTAACTTGGCAGAGTCACACAGAAGGCAAATGAAGGCTGAGGGAATTTAATTATGTACTATAAGAAGCATCTCTTAACGGCTCATAGCCTTACTCATCTGTGCTAAGTGCTAAACAAACAATGCATTTCACACCTGTCTGCCTGTAAAAAAACAAACAAAAAAAAAAAACAAGCTAAATTAAAAATGTAGTCATAGTTAAAATATTAACATTAAACTCATAGAATGCATGCTGTCCAATTTATTCATAGCTAAATCGTAAACACGCTGCCAACATTAAGGAAACCAAGGCATGATTCAAAAGAAGAGGGCTCGTGAGGCTGGTCTTGTTTTCTACAATTAATTGCCTTCCTTTACAACATAACTACTCTGGTTCATAGGTAGTTACTAGGCTTGTACTGCAGGGAACCACAGAGGTGCCTAACCCAAATTTCCAGTTGCCCCAAAGCACTGTCTGGTTAAGTGACTTGCAAAAGGACAAGGCATAAATATGAGGCAAATTGATACATGTTCTGCAAAACGGGAAACAATTAGTTGCACAGTATTCTAAATCGCTTAAAATGTTGAGAGAGTATCATGTTTTTCATCATGTATTGTGTGAATGACAAAAGCTACAAAACTCTAATAACTGACAGACTGACTGTAATCTTGAGTGAGTTCATAGGTTCATAGGTTCATAGGTTCATACTAGGCTATCTGCCCTAGGGCATTTATAAGCCTAGCCAGAGTATGTTTGGCTTTCGCCACCCATTTTAAATTAATTTTGCTGTGCCCTTTTTCGAGGTTATTATACTGTGCCTCTGTCTAACAGTGACACAGAAGTGATACCCGGGGTAAACCTACGATCTCCCATCCACTCATCAAGATTCCTCTTGAAGAGAGTCAATGAGGGACTCTGCCTAACCTGGACTGGGATTTTATTCCAGAGTGAAGGGAGCCTCTGGGTTATGAATCTGTCCCTCCAGCATGTCCTATTTATTTCAGTGCTGAGGTTCAAGTCTCTCGAGCGTGTAGCTCGATGGGATTTGGTTTTTTGAGGTGCAGCATGTCCCTTAATTCCAGGTTGGACATGGCTTTATGCGTCAGGCACAGGTCGCCTCTGAGCAGGCGGTATGCCACTGAGTAGAGCTGGAGTTTCTTTAACCGGGCAGCATATGGCATCTGTTTGAGCCCTTTGATCCTCTTGGTGAGGTACTTTTGAGGTCTTTCCAGTTGCTGCAGGTGTTTGGTAAGGTACATCCCAAAAGGGGCATTGTACTCGATTATGGGCCTGATGAGGGATGAGTAAAGAGGCATGATGACCTCCCCTAATCTAGATGTGAATCCCTTCATGATTAGGTGGGCTATATAAAATGTTTTTCTAACCACTTTGGCCACGTGGTTGTCAAATGAGAGATTGCTATCAACTTGGGTCCCCAGGTCCCTAATTACTTCTTCTGTAGTTAATGGATTACCACCTATGTGGTAATTTGTGGGCACTTTGTTTTGCCAAAGGGATGACTATACACTTTTGGCATTTAGCTTGAGGCCATGGCTCTGGCACCAGTTGTCTGTTTCTATGAGGCCCTTTTGTAGGATGCTTGTGTCGGCTGGAGAGTCGATTATGGCACCCAGTTTGCAGTCATCTGCGAACTTGGTCAGCCACAGTCCTTCTGTGTTGGCCTGTACCTCCGAGAAATATATACCGAACAAGAGAGGTCCCAGGACTGAGCCTTGTGGGACGCCACTTGTAACTGGTTTGGAGTCTGACATGGCTCCAGCAATTCTAACCATGTGGGTTCTGTCCTTGAGCCAGTTTGCAACCCATCTAGTGACATAGGGGTTTATATTTAAGCTGGTGAGCTTATCTATAATGCCCAAGTGGGGTATTGTATCGAAGGCTTTTGCGAGGTCCAGGTAGGCTGTGTGGACCACCTTCCCTTTGTCACTGGCCTTGGTGACTGTTTCAAAGAAGTCGACCAGGTTTAAGAGGCAGGATCTGCCCTTAACAAAGCCGAACTGGGTAGGATCCAGTGTCTGTAGGTCCCCAATATCTTTATTTATGAGGTCCATGATGATCCTTTCCATAGCTTTGCAGACCAAGCTAGTCAGGCTTATGGGGCGATAGTTTCCAGGGTCCGTTGAGGCACCACCTTTGTGGAGAGGGACCACTGTTGCTGTACGCCACTCTTTGGGTACATATCCTGTAGTAAGGCTGAGATTGAACAGTAGTTTTATGTTTGGGTTTAGCTCTTCTCGGAGTTCATGTAGGATGCAGCCCGTGACACCGTCTGGTCCCATTGATGCTGTTTTTTGCTTTGGAGAGGGCGGCTCTTACCTGAGCATCTGAGATGTCAGGGGGGCAGCACTCTGCTGGGATAGATATTTGCCCTTTTGTTGGGGAGGGAGGGGAAGTTTGCGCTGAACCTGTCAGCTAGGATGCTGGCAATGTCTGTGGGTTCGGTGTATTTTTTGTCATTTTGGACTAATTCTGAGCATATCTGGGAATTCCCACCCAGGTTCCTAACATAACTAAAGAAAGCCTTGTGATTATCCTTAGTGTCCTGTGCAATTTTTCTCTCAAAGCTGGCCTTAGACGATTTTATGAGTGCCCTTAGTTTTTTGCTAATACTGATCAGAGATGCCTTCCCTTTTTGGGATTTTGCTCTGTCATGTAGTAGCTTCCTCCTTCTATTGTATAGTTTGTTTATGGCTGGGGCCCACCAGACAGGACGCCTGCCTTTGGAGGATTGGGTCTTGGTTTTATTTGGGATTGCATGATCCATGCATTCCTGAAGGTGTTCATAGAATGCATTTATAAAGGATTCTGTGGTCTGGGCCGTATTTTCCACAGGCCCGGGCATTTTGAAGGATTCCACCTTGGTTTTGAAGAGTGTGAAATTTGCTTTAGAGAAGTTTTTCACTGTGGTTTTCTGGGCAGGGGGTGGGGTCAGGATGTGAATATCCAGTGAGATCAGTTTATGGTCTGATCTTACCAGTGAGGGATACACTTCTGGTCTGGAGCATAAGAGTCCCCATGTTGGTGATGATCAGGTCCAGTATGTTTTCCCCTCTTGTGGGAGTGGTAACAAGTTAAGTTGTTCCATAGCATCTGAGTTTATGAATTCTAGGAACCTTTGGGCTAGGGTGTTGGAGCTAGAGTAATGCTCCCAGTCTGTGTTTGGGTAGTTGAAGTCGCCCAATATAATGGTGTTTGGGGAGACCTTCATATTTTCCAGTGTTCTCAGGAAGGCCGAGTGGGGTTCCTGGGTTTGGGAGGGTGGTCTGTAGCAGGCTATAAACTGGAAGGCAGTTTTACCCACTGTTAGTTGCACATGCATAGTCTCTGATGCTTCGTGCTTTGCCACCAACCTGGAGGTGTGGATATCTTTGATGAATATCGATACTCCCCCTCCTTTTGTGGTTCGGTCCAAGTTTTGGGGCCGAAAAGCATGGTATGAGCTATAGAGTGCTGGGGTGCTCTCGGGAGCCCTGAACCAGGTTTCTGTTACTGCACAGATATCGATGTTCTCCATGCTAAGGAGAGTTTTGAGTGCGTGCATCTTGAGGTTTAGACTTCTGGCATTGAGTAGCATTACTCTTAGTTTCTTATCCCTTGTGATACCTATGGAAGTGGGTTTGTCCTTTGAGCCTTGCCTAAAAAAGGCACTATGGGGGTAGCAAGAGCCTTTGCCAATATCCAAAAGCCCAGGGGTGACAGGTGCAAGCCGCCCCTAGCGAAGCATCGTGGCTTGTCGAGCATATCATCCCAGGCTGACAGGCATTGGATCCCCTTTGAATGACACCAGTACTTAAGCCAATTGTTGAAATTGATCATCTTGTCTTCATATTGTGGCATCATTCTTGGTGAGGGTAAGATGCTACTCAAGGTCAGGGTCATACTGGCCTGGGCTACATGCTCAGAGAGCTCCTCTATGTCTCTTTTCATGTAGTCCAGGGAGGTACGTCTCAGGTCATTCACACCAGCATGGACAATGACTGAGTCATATTTGTACTTGCCTTGGAGTGACTTGAGTGCTTGTGTTATGTGACGGATCCTAGCGCCCGACAGGCTGCTCACCGTGACCTTCTCCTTGTTCAGCCTGGTGAGCAGGACGCCAGTGTGCCTGACGATAGAGTCACCTATTACAAGTGTATCAGGTGTGTTGTTTAGCCTTAAGGGCTGTGACTGTTCAGCACACTGGCTTTGTGAGATATGAGTTGCACATGTTTTGTTTTGGGGTAAAGGTTGCTTGGGTGTCTGCTTTGGAGGTCTCTGCTGCTTAGGCAGATCTTTATTTAGAGCCTCCGAGTATGTTTTTGTGTGATTATGTGTTTGGTTTGCTGTTGTGGTAGGTCTATGTAAGACTGGAATTGTAGTGAGTGTGGTTTCCTTCTCCTCCTGACTGGTTATGCCAGTACTGAGTTGAGGGAGCTTAGCCTCCAGTTTGGCTATATGGTTGCATCTTTCACATGTGTTGGAATTTGTTGGGAGGAGGAGAGGGTTGTCTGTGTACATGAGGCAGTTGTAACATTGCCTCAAGATTCCCAGATTCACCAGCTGGACCAGAGAGGAGATTGACAACTGACCTTTGGACATGCTAGAATAATATTGGGAATTCCTTTATAATTGAAAACAAGGGCCAATGGGGAGTGAGGGTGTAGTGCTTTTAATTTTTAGTGCTGACTTATATAATTGCTTTAGTGAGCAAGTGCCAGGTAACTTAAGTGCAATGTGTTACAGGTAACTTAAATGCAAAAACGACAAACAGTAACTTTCTTTCAAGTGAAACAAGGAAATAAGTACAGTAAGCAATGCAGATATCACTAGGGATCCACGGAAGCACTGAGAAGCCGCATTTTAGGTGGAATTAGCGTTCCAGGGAAATAACAAGCAAACAAACAACAAGCATACAAACAAAGCTAGATTCAGCAGGCCTGGATCTAGTCTATGCTACAGCAAACAAGGTGTACCAATTTTAGTAAGAAACAGTTCAAATATGCAGGCACTAAACTTTAACCAGAAATTCCCAGCTTAGAAGGGCAGAGTCCAGCCTCTCCTCCCACAAGAGTGCAGACCACGAACCTTCTTAATGTAAAATAACTGGCCTGAAGCCCAAGTGCATAAACCAGAACTAATACACTTTAAGAATAACAGACACTGAGCTCTCAGTCAGCAGTTCCCAACTTAGAAGGATGAAAGCTACCTGTCCTGCCACCACAGTGCATTCCACAAACCTTCCTAATGTAAAACAACTGGTCTGAAGCCCAAGTGCTTAATCCAAAAGACTTAGAATGATAGCTACACTTTAATCAAGTTACTACCAAGCAGTAATAAATACAATTGAATACTTTAAAGAATGCCTGGATTAGTGTTCTAGTTATACAAACAAAGCTAGATTCAGCAGGCCTGGATTTAGTCTATGCTACAGCAAACAAGGTGTACCAATTTCAGTAGGAAGCAGTTCAGATATGCATGCACTGTAAGCCTTTAACCAGAAATTCCCAGCTCAGAAGGGTAGAGTCCAGCCTCTCCTCCCACAAGAGTGCAGACCACGAACCCTCTTAATGTAAAATAACTGGCCTGAAAGCCCAAGTACTTAAACCAGAATTAATACACTTTTAACAAACTGAAAAAAAAATGGTGGTCTGGGAGTCGATGTGGATGAGTAAGGTTCCTACCTACTGCATTTAAGGCACAGGGTTTGAGTTTGAGCAAATCACTTAACCAGTCAGCCCTTCTAATTGGGGGATTTTACATGCACATACCTACACACACCTCTTAATGCTTATAGGTTCATAGGTTCTTAGATTAGTACTAAGCTAACTGCCCTTGCGAGCCATTTTAAGCCTAGCCAAGTATCACTTGTGAGACTCAAACCCTGAACCTTGTGTTTGTAAGGCAAACACCTTAACCATTAGGCCACCCTCCCAACCCCTCATTCCTGGACTACGATCTCACATCCTCATCTCAGTGCTGCGGCAGCAAAATAAATAACCCCCCTGGACTATGAATATTGCATTCTCAAAACACACACCTCCTTTCTCGATAATGCTGAATTACATAACTGCACCAAAGCATCTGCAGAACTCCATCCTGCTTAAGTTATAGAGCCAAATTCCTGGATGCCTGTCATTGGCTCTGTGTCTAGTTAAAGATGTAGAGCCAATGAAAGAGATGAAACAGAAAGGCATCTTAAAGAGAACTCTCTCTTTTTAAAATATTTACAACTCTTTTTAAAATAATTTTATATGGCTGGGCCAGGCTCCCCGGCCAGTACCGAGCCCTAGGCAGTTGCCTGGATCACCTTGTGCTGGATCTAGCCCTGGTCACCTTACCACTTGAAATAAATGGTTACATTTCAAGTTTTGCAGTGTGATTGTGCTGCTTAGATTTTGTTGTCAGTAGTCTGCTTCAGACTGCATGTTTTGTATAATTTACTTAAAGATAAATATAATCCCTGAAAAAATTGTGAACTGGTACAGACTGAAAGATTTGCATATGACAGAATCTTCCATTTACAGGGTTTGCTTGCTAGGTAAAAAGTGCATGTCAGAATCATGCTTATTAGCCCTGATTATGACCTAGATGATTGGGGAGATTAGCCAATTCAATTTCAGAGGAGTCAGCCCAGGGGAACAGGGTGGAGTGGCTTTTTTTGCCAGCTGATCTATTCCAAGAAAGGAGTAGTTTAAAGTAAAGCAATCTCTGGTGGAGACCATTGACATCAGTGTAGAGGCATGTACATATGTAATGCACATTGAGGCTTGAGCTGGACAGCAGATAATGCATTAAGAAAAAGACCTTTGCAGCTGTCAAAATGTTGCCATACTTGGAAACTCTTAGCTCCCTCTTTGCATACTTCCCCTGAGTTATTCTAAGAATTTTGTAGCTTGTGCAGCCTCAGTGTTAAAGGGTAAATTGGATGGGTATCTGCGGAAGTGCAGTGGATAATCAAGGTGGGACTGTGGGACACAGCAGATGACAGGCAGCTGCAGTGGGAAGAAATCAAGACAAATAAATAAATAAATAAGTCTTGGAGTAGTAGACTACTTAAAATATTACCCAGGTGAGGGGTGTTGTTCTTACAGGGGACTTTTGCCCAGATTTTAAGGAACAGGAACCATTCCTTGGATAATCTTTCTTCTGTTCAGCTGTAGAAATGTATGTAACATGCAGAATTGAGTATTAATCCTCCATCTGCAGCTCTTCAGCTGTTTCTACATACAAGTTTGATTTGCTTTAACCTTACCAAACTTACCTTATAAGTACCGCATTGTGACCACCGTCTCTTCTCTGTTGACTGTGTTATGCAGTGATGCCTTCTTCCACCTATATGGCCCAGAAGGGATGAGGAAGAGGGCAACATGTAGCATTGCTGCCTTAACAGCAGGAGGTTTTTCAGTTCTGTTTGTAGCTGGCATGCCTTCTTACTGGAGTCTGCATGTCCTCTCTGTATCTGCATGGGTGTTCTTTAAATGCTTCAGTTTCGTCTCATTTCCCAAAGACATTGGATATTCTAGATTGCCTGTTGATTTGCAATTGGTGCACAAGTATGTATGCATTCTGTGATACCGTGGTATCCTAATAACAATGAGCATCAAAAGCCTTGCACCTTTTGGCTGTGAGGACAAGCTTTGGCATTCCCATAAGCTTCTAAAGGATCAAAATAGATGGATATAATGGATAGAGAGGCATAACTTGTGGACCAGAGCAAGCAATAATGGGATGGGGGATTTATGTCTTAATGCCTATCAGTTGATAACACCGCATGCATTGGTGCTAGGTAGTTGTCACGGGACATGCATTTGCTCCATTGTCATTTGAGTATTTACTTCCACTGATGTTTCAGTGTAGTAACTGTACTCTGACATGGCTGCTCAGGATCCAAGCCTATGTCTGGGGGGAATACTTCTCAACCTCTTAGCACAAGAAATCTGGACATAGCCAAAAATAATCGGGGGGAGGGACAAAAATAGGGACATATTTTAAATTTAGAAGGATATGATTTGTGTTAGCATGCATTTTCTAAGGGATATGAAGTCAGAAATTCTAATGTATGTTATTTGGTGACTTCAGTCCTCAATGTTTTGACAGAAAACCACAAATTTTATGAGGAGCAGACCAAAAATATGAGGTGAAAATCTAGGCAGTTGATAGGTGTGCTGAGGAGCAGGCTCATAATTGGGGAAACCAAATACCATCCACCACGGAACACAAGACTTGGCAATTCCCTGTCAGGCCAATTCCCTTGCTGAATCTATTTTCCCTCTGCAGCTGAGTTTCAAATCCATTTCACTAGCTCCACAGGCAGCAACCAGGAATAAAACATTGCAGCATTTGGCCAGACTTGACAGTACACTAAGTTAAATATTTTCTATTCTAAAATGTATGTAAATTTTGCTGTATGTTGACAAAACCAGAAGTCTTGCAGATTATTCACCTTGCCACCCAGATTTGGTATATCTAGCATATATAAATCTTCTACTGTAATCTTTGCAGCTGTCTTTGCCAGTCAGATTTAAGTTTTCACATTCTGGCTGGTGAAAAGGTCTTCCTTCTTTCCTTAGTTTTGAAATATTGGTATTGTGGTTTCTTAGTATCAAGTCACAGTTTAGTTATAGCATGTCATTCTGGAAAAAGAAAATTCAAAGTGCATTTACGACATAAAAACAGAACAGATGTAAACCTAGTACTTGGCTTACCAGATGTTCTTAAAAGGATGTGCCTTAAATGTGGAGTTAGACTTGACAGGGCAGGATGGAAACATCTACACTTAGAAAACATGGTGTAAGATGTTAATTTTAGTGATTTTTCTCTGATTGACCATAGCTTTATTCTGTTTAGTCAAAAGCTGCTGCTTTTAATTATTTATTCTTTGTTTAAATTCTAGTCCAAATAAAGCAACTCATTTGTAATCAGTTGTTTTATAATAAAAGGAGTGTGCTCCCTTGCTGTCTCATTTTAACATTAGATTTTGTCTTTGTGATCGGCCTTGACAAGTTAGTTCCTTCATCCCATTAGTTTTCTCTGTGAAATGTCAGAGGATTCATTTTACATCACTTCAGTCTTTGAAGCTTTAGCTCCACATTTGAGAACAATAATCCATATATGATCTTACAAAACATTTGAGAATCATGCCGACAGTCCATCCTAGATTGCATCCATCCTAATAAACGCATTTTGGTCTGTTTTATTGTTCACATTTATGAAAGCTTTTTCCAGAACTGAATCTTTACTTAAAGTTAATGATAATTAAATACTCCTAGTCACTTTGAAATGTTTTATTTTTTCCTGTTGTTCATGTTTTGTCTGTATTTTAAGCTGTGGAGGCATTTTTTATCATTACCAGCCATAGAACACACCCATGGTATGACATTTAGGCAGTGAAAGTTCATGACTTATCCCACTGAAATGAATGTGCGTTCAAATGTATATCTTTATTAATTTTAACAAAGAGCAAGACATTAAAGAGCAGTAAATCCCTTTCTTGGGGAAAGAAATTTCTTCTAAGATATACTGCTTATATTCAACAGATCAAATTTGCTTTGTAATTAGAGGATATTTTACTTGTTCCCCTCCTCCACCTCTTGTACCTCCTGCAGTATTGTCTGCATGGAATGGTACTGTACTATATCGCTCACATTAATTACTACTTTTGCACTGAAGTATATATTTTCATGCATGCTGTTTGACTGTAAATGGAATAGCAGCATAGTTAAGGACCTGCGTTAAGATATTAGCATTTTGTCTGACAGCAGAGCTGCACCATTTTAACTGTTTATACTGTGACAGTGGGATTTGTCTGATATTCAAGGGAAGTGTACGAGAGCAGAATTGCTTAAATTGCTCAAGACCTGATTTTTTTTTACCTTGATCACTAAAAGTAACTGCACTTCCTTTAAATCTCACATACCACTTGATTTTGGGAAGCTGGCATTTCATCTGAAATAAAGTGTGCTGAGAAATGTTCTGGAAAATGCTAGCTGGTTTAAAGAAAAGGATAATATTTCCTTTGAGAAAACAGCTGGAGACTCTGAGAAAGCTGACAAATAGTTTAGAACCTGAATATGTAATATTTTGAGATGATGTCTAAGGAGAACAGCATATCACAATATTTTTGTAAAGATGAATTCAAAGCCACTGAGCAAAGTATCATAGCAGATGTGAGGTATAATTTTCTGGCTTGTTTTAAAAGAGACGACTATTGACAAAATATATGAATTCTGCCATCATATTTTGAAAAGTCTGTGTATGCATCAGGAATTTGGAGGGGAAATCAAACCACAGTGTATCAAAGGGAATTATTTGTTTACCCCTCCACCTTGAGTGTTTACTCTGTAGCACAAGTTTTGAACCTCTTCTCCTGAAGTGTTTACAGAGGTGCTCACCTTTGCTGCAGAAACCTTGATCCCCCCAATGTTTTGTGAGGTATTTGCCTTTTTGGCAGAAGATTCAAATATAAGACCTTCATGTCCTCCCCTAGCTAGATGGCTGGCTCTTGTTGGTCCTGGTTGGGAACTTCCTTATAGTACCTATGGAGCGGGCACATTCGTATTTGGAGTTCCTAAGGTCTTCATAAACTGAGGTAAGCTCTCTGTGATCCTGTCTCAGAGGGCTGCCCTCATGTCATAGTGCTGGACATTTCTTTAGTAGTCTGGGTAAGGATGCAGCAGATACTATATGCTTCAAGCCTCCTCCATTTTTTGGCCTTGATGGAGGTTGTTATCTTCATGGCGCCCTAGATGTTGCTGCAGATGTTGAGGTGCCAGTCTCTGCAGAATGATCACATACACAGAAAATCTGTTCATTCCAGAGTCATGTCACCAGGCCATAGAGTAGTGGACAATCCAAACAAATTAAAGATATGATGTCTTTCTCTGCAGCTGAGCTTTGATAACAGACAATGCACTGGTGGGGTGGAAGGCCCATCTTGGCTCCTTCATAGTTCAAGAGAAGTGTTTTTTCCTGAAGAGATAACACCACATAAACTATATGTAGGTAGTCTTTCTGCCCATGGTGGTGCTGGGAAGAGAAGCCAAATTTTGCGGCCTGTCCTGATTTGTCCTTACAATCACTCCATCCTGTAGTTCCTGAACAAAAGAGACACCCTACAAAGGGATGATGTATGTCTGGCAATTGGGTATAGAGGAGGACCTCATTCTCTCAGCTGTTCACACCATCATAGAGGTGACTTCGCTATCATGTGCCGAACATCATTCTTGTAGCTTCTCTTGGAGATCAGATTTCTTAAGTCTTGTCAGGTCAGTTTCTCTCAGGGGTTCCTTGGAGACCGATTGCTTTGCCATTTGGGAGAATGAGGTTGCCCTCTCTTTTGCTTGGTGTGGCATTGCTAGCAGGCACTGGTTGTGGGCATATTCTCAAACCCAGTGGAAAGGGTATATTGCATGTCTTTCAACCATTTCTTGTGATTTCACATTGAATCAAACAATGTACAAAAGAAAGACTGTCATGTTTACCTTCATCTCCCCTTTGTGGGCAAGAGGATGTGTTTTCAGTTTTTCAGCTCCAGCTAAGTATCAGAACCATCCCAATTCAATCCATAGATGTGCACTTTGGTTTGATTAATAGATGTCTGACTTCATAGGGAGCACACAGTCCTGCCTGTGAGTGCAGAGAGTTGGAGTCACAATGGCCAGTTCCTCATTACTGTCCTGATTTACCCTTCTTCTTCTGCTGTGTCATGCAACAACTAATTGCACTTGGATTTAATTCTTTAGTTGGTTCCAAACTGACGTACACAGCAGCAAATATAAAGTAAAATGGCTGTCTTCCTGCTCTGATTAGAATATTGCAGACAAGCGAGGCCCTCAGTGCCTATCTATGAGCCCACTAATCATTACTATTTATGCCACCTCCTTCACATCATTGTCCAAAGCTAACGGTCATACAGCATGCAGGTCATACAGCTTTTCTGTGCAAAGGCACCTTCGTTCAAGCAAAGATCCATGAAGGATTCACTAAACTTGAACACTGGTTCAAGACTTCTCACCTTCACCTCCTTTGGTAAAACAAAGTTAGTCCTGCCCCCGAGCTTGTTGCTAGGGATTTTGTGAGTGAGTCTTATTAATATGCTGTACCAGAAGCTAGTTTGCACCAAAACCTTATTGAAGCAAAGAACTGTTTTTCCTTGAATCTTATTCTTCAATAAGGTTTGAAATAAAATCAGCTATTTCAGACTCCCAGTCATCAAAGAAATGAAAAATAAGTAACAAAGAAACCTTCCAGCAAAGGAAACATTATTTTTAGAAGAGGGGAAGTCACCTACTTGTAACTAGCAGAGTGCTGTATGATGAGTGGCAGATATGATTTACCTATAGAAAGGAAAGGGGTGATGCTTTTGGCTTTTAAAGTAAAGTTTTACCTGTGGCATTTAAGTACACTATAATGAGAGCAGTAACACCATTACATGATAGAAAGAGGAGCAGCACAGACCAAACATTTAATTATTTACTGGGTATGGTCCATTTTCAAAGGTAATAAAAGAAATAAACAAGCTAAAACAAAACATTGACATTGTCAGTGGCACAACAGGCAGTACACAATCCCTTGGTGCAGATGTCTGTGGGCCTTGTTTCCACACTTGGTAGATCAATTACTGACTCTGCAGTGCAGCATAAGGGGATGCTGCACTCCTGAGAGTGCTGTACTTCAGATGAGACATTAAACCAAGGTCCCATCTGCCTGGGTTGATGGTAGCTCAGGTGGATGTAAAAGATCCCACACCTAACAAAAAGATTAGGGGAAACTCCCCAGTGCCCTGGCCAAATTTCCCCTAATAGTATAAATACCATCTCATGTCTCCCCTGAAAAGAGGCTAGTAGCCTAGAAGGACTAACCCAGTTAACAAAGGATAAATAAATATAAAATATAGTTAATGATGGTATACAGGGATAAAGTCCTGATGACGGCCAAGCTGACTATGATTCAGTTAGCAGCTTGGGGAACTGACAAACCATCAGGAAGTGATGAGAGAGCCTCTCATGGGTGGGAAGGTACTCATTACTGATGTTACCTAAACATGAGGGAGTAAGAGGCCAGTTTGCCTTGGACATAGTTGGCAAGCATGTGGCAGGAAAAGGGAGTAGGTAGGGCATATAATAAAAACCTCTCCAGACAGGAGCCCAGATGACTGATCCCCCAAAATGCCCTTAGGATACATGACTGGTCCCAACAGTACTGTTTTAAGTCCAGGGGGAGCAGAAGGATGCCTGGTAGAACCAGCATGGACATGGTTCTCTTGGGGGGGGGGGGGGGGTGAGCCGGTAGAATGAGGTCTGCGGGGACTAAAAAAAAGAAAATTCACAACCTCATTTGTACTGTTGTAATTACTATTATCAGCACAGTCAACAGTGAAGGCAAATGGAAAACTGTAATAGTATGCGCCTATGGATATAATCATTGTGTTAATAGTATTTTAGTGGTGTTGGAAAGGGGAGGGGGTAATTTGTGTTATAGCAGGAGCAGAGAGTGGGATAAGAAGTGTTGGTGAGGCAGGTATTTCCAGGAACTTGAACAATCCATGACAGAGAATGATGAGAATAGCTAAGATGGGTGGCATATGATTTCAGGGTGCTGATAAGCTGCAGTCATGAAGAATAAATTAGGTAGAAAGAGATATAGAAAGGCTTGGTAGTGAGAGCAATGGAACAATAATTTAATACTTACTAAGTGAAGAGTGCAAATGTAATTACTGAGTGTGTTTGATTGTAAATGATACCATAATTTTTGCAAGATGTCTTTTAGTGAGTTTTGTATGATTTTCTGTAAGTTAAATTATCAGTGTCATGCAGCTGTTGGCAAAGTTAAGTAAGTTCCAAATTTTGGCTAAGAAACATCTAGGAGCTCAGTCACTGATGTTTGAGGATGTTTTCTTTTTCTAACATGTCACCAAAGTGCAGAAATTTACTGTTGTGAAAAATAAATTTATATTTCCAGTAAAACCAGTAATTTTGACTGTGTGAAGTGCAGGGTTTCTTTACTGCCCAACTGCAGTGCAGTGAAGTTACTAAGAATTTATAACCTGTCTGACCCACTACCCACCCAACATTCTTAATTCTTTTACTACGTTTCTCTCCTTTCATGAAAGTAAGCATCTATAATTTTAAACTTCTACTCTGGTCTTTCTTTATCATTTCTACCACTAGTAAGATTTACTTCATGATCATCTCAGTGGCCATTGATGTTGTTCTTATGCTACCCTGTAACTAAATTAATATTCTAATATCTGCAATCGTGGAAGTCAAAGTCATTTTATAATCCTGTACAATGACTGCCTGCAGTTTCTGTAGTTTATACAGGCATTTGGTATGTAAAGTCATTGGAGCGTTTCTCCTTGGGCCTCCAGTGAAAATGGGTACCATGGCCCAGATGGACAAGTACCAGTTCAGTACAGGCTGTTATCCCTGTGACGTCCCCCTCTGGGCCAGTAATCAAGGAGCCTGAATCCTCACCACTGGCACTGGAGAGGGACGTTCACTTGGAACAAAAATGGATTCACCCAGTATTTTGAGATGCAGCTCTCTGCAGCAAGCACAATTTCCCTTAAGAGCATACAGGGAACACAGTCAATCTGGAGTCTGGGTTTTTCTATATGTCTCCCTCCAGGTCCCCAGTCTGACTTCCCACTGGCACACCTGTAGAGCTGAAATCTCAGCTGAGTGTCCAAGCCAAGTTCTTCACCACTCTCTCTGTGAAGTCAATGCTTCATGTTGCTGCTCCAAGCAGCTGACACATGCACTCTTTCAGATTTCATTTTCACACAGACATACACACACACACACACACACACACACACACACACACACACACACACACACACACACACACACACATACATACACGCACACACACCTGGGAAAGGTTGGCACAGATTTACTAGCTAGGTATGCCCCCTTTTTCCTATACTATAAGGTAGTTATACCACCAGCAGACACTCCAAAGCCAGCTACTCCAAAGCTATTACAAGAGTACCCAATTATACTGAGTGAAATTAATATTAATACAAATGGTAGTGTTTGGCCAATGTGGTAAGGCTTTCAGGAGTGGCCAGACTTGTCACCAAATATATATGTCAGTACTCTTCAGAGATTAAAATATTCTCTAAAAGACCAGCCACAATGAAAAGTTTAAATATATTTAATAATAAATAATAAAAGAACATGAAAGTACTAAATATCTACTTGCAGTAAACACCAGAGTTCCAATCACAGGAAATATTAAAAATAACACAATTACAGAAAAAACAATACTTAACTAATCTCACTATGTTTTCCTGACTGATCTAAAGAATTATTATTTAATGGTTACTTACTAGAGCAAGACAGGATGAAGTAGGTCAGAGATCCTTCTTTGTCAAGTTACAAAAACAGAGTGTTTCAGTCTCACCTAGTATTAAACATTATTTTTAGTGATGGATTACAGAATGACATCACATGCATCTGGTCATCTGACTTCTGCTTCCCATGCAACCCCTCATTGCTAGAAACTGCCAATATTTAGCACCTATGTGTCAATAATACACAGAGAGCCTTGCTAAGATCTGCTGCAGCTCCTGGAAGTCATAAAACCATAAAACATTTCCACTCTTCCTACTGGGGCTAATAAACCATACTTCTTACATACATTGCATCTCTGGATTCATTCAAAACTATGAGATAAAATCTTTATGGCCTAGGCCCAGTAATTTACTTTCTTACTGTTTTTCAAAGTCAGGTGGATTGAGATTAACCTCTTCTCTTCCAATATTCTCTGTTGCAATATATTAATTTAAGCAGTTACAATAATACATGTACATTTCTTCTTCTGTCCAGCAGGGAACACTGTTGGCACATTTTTAACACAAGCAGCTTTACAAATACATTTTCAGCACATGCTTCTGTACAAATCAGTTTGATAATCAAATAACATATAATTATTTTCTGAATTCTAGCTGGCTGTGCTGGCATATGTTACACATCCACTGCCCTACTTTTCCTGGCATAACTGGCAGTATCTCACATCATCACAGTCCCAAACAGCATTTCCTGAACTTCAAACAAAAATAACCTTTTTTTACTGGGTTGGGGTTTGTTTCCCACAGTCCTTGGAGGTGAAAATGCTGGGTATCTCCCATTATTAATATTATAACTGTTAATTACTCCATGTCATTGGAAAAACATACCAAATCTTTGTTCATATTTTTGCAGAATGTCCAAATGTATGCCTCATATTTTTGGTCTGTTCTGGCAAACAACTGAGGATTGAAGTCATTAAATAATGACATACATTTGAGTTTCTGACTGATATCCATCAGAAAATGAATGCTAGCACAAATCCTGTTTTTCTAACAACTTTCCAAGTTTATAGGAGTACATTTAAAATCTGTTCACTGTTTTTGGCTGTTTAACCCCCCCCCCCCATTATTTTAGGCTTTGTTCAAAGTTGTTATGCTAAGTTGTTAAGAGGTATGGAAAAGAGGAATCATCCTAATGTGAAGAATATGATGCCAGATTCAATATTCTATACTTTGTTAAAATGATGCTTTAAGGAATTCAGTGGATTACACATGTGAATACAGACGAATGAAATAAAACTTCCTAAGAATTTGACAGTACATCAGAAGTCATATGACCTGCTAAAAGATTTCAGAATGTATTCACAGGAGGATTTTTGGTATGACGCAACACAAGAACCTTGCAAACACGAGACAGAGAGTTACAACATGTTCTGAAGAAAGAAGTTCCTGATATACTAAGTAGTGGTGGTGCAGAAAGAAAGGCGTTTAAGACTTAACATGCAACGAACATTATTTTTGCAAAATAAAACTGATGGAGTATTTTGATGAAACATTTTTGGAAGTGGCTTAAAAGATGTTCGTTAGTTGATTGTTAAATGTCATTTCTTCCTTGCAAGGATGAAAACCCATGCAATAACTGAACTGTGAAAGTGCTGGCCACCATAAAGGCAGCAAACATTTTCTTTATTGATCCAGAACCCATAAAGCTGTCAGTTGTACTTTTTGAGTCTTATATAGGAAGCCAAAATAAGTTTATGTTTGTAAATGATAATAATAGATATGGTGGCAATAAATAAAAATCATCATTAGTTAGTAATCGTTCCTTAGCATGCTTATTTTTCTGAATTTCCAGGTAAAAGTTAACTGGTTTATAGTTTTGGTTGTTAGTAGCAGAACTGGAGGCATGTAATGTTCTCAGAATTCTTGTGTCACATAATTCATATGGTAGTAGTAGCTCGCTAGATGATTAATCCGTGTTGGTAGCAGTTTCTAAAATATTCGTTTTTCTCTCATGAATTTGTACTGCTATTTTTCACACTTTAGAAATTTTATGACTTGGAAGTGAAGAATCCATTTCCATGGAAACCAGGAAAACCTTTTCTCTTCCACCATCATCTGCCTGGGAACTTAAAGTACAGCTGTGCCTGGTACTCCCTAGAACTGGCAGCATGCCTTTTGCCAGCACTGATTAAGGCTTCCAAATGGTTTGATGATGCTTGAATACATTCATCTTTGCTTACAAAATGGGCAAATCGATTACTGCAAAAAATACCCTCTGTCTGAAGTGCAGGGCTGCTGTGATGACTTAGAATTCTAGCATTCATCATAAAGCTCCAGGAGTAGCAGTCTGGTATTATCTCTAGAATCCATTGACAAGCACATATTTTTTACTGAAGTTAATTTGTTACGTCCCCCCCCGGGAAGTGGATGTTGCTAGTTTGTGTACCCGACTTCAGCTCCACAAGGAAGTATGGAAGCCCCAGGCTCATGTATGGCATTTGTGATGTGAATTATTTTCAGTGCAACAAAAACAAAATTGATCTAATTCCCTATAAAGTACTACACAAGGATTTTCAAGTTTTTGTAAGTGAGGTGAGCAGTTGTCAGAATCTGTAGAAAATAGCATTGAAACTCTTCAAGAGATTGTCTGGCATGCATTGCATTTTACTTACCCAGCTATACCTCTTTTCATTTAGCAGTGTCAAGAAGTGTGCAGTTAGCATGTGTATTTGCCACCATATAAGGAAGCTGGACAAGTTTTGCTTTATATTTTGGGGAGGGAAAGTAGGTGCTCAACTGTCTGTACTATTGTACATTGTCAACTGTTTACAATCATGTAATATGTCATTAGAATCATGGAAAACCTTGCCATCTATCTTGGAATATGTTATTATTTTACAATCATGGAATACCTCCCCAATTTTTTCAGTTAGTGAGGATGCCAGTACTTTTCTATGTGCATTGGTGGTGGAAGCAGAAATGAGGAAGGTACATTAGGGTAATGTTTCCATTTGTCAGATGGCAGAGCAGTCTTGTCATGTTACCTTTTGCATAATGGTTAAAGTTTTAACCTCACAGATGGAAGGTACAGGGGTTGATTCTGACCCCTAGTTATTGGCTATGCTTGTAATTGTCTGCAGACTAAAAGCCTAGTATTTATCTATGAACCTATAGGTAACAAACTATAAGGTCCAATTAGTTCTTGTAGAAGATTTTTTTTTCAACAGAGGCTGTCCAGAGGGCAAGCTGACACTTTCTTCCTTAGAACAGCAATGATGGTATTAAAACAAATTTGCCACCACTTGAGTGTAGGCAGGGGCGGCCGGTGCTATCGGACTGCCGGACTGCAGCCCCCTCAAAACTAAAAGAACGCAAAAAAATGAAAAAAAAAAAGTTTTAAATTTCGCGGACTACGCACATGCGCAGTAGACCAGACTACTGGTCTACTGTATGCGCATGCTCACGGCAGTCCGGCAGGACTGATAGGGAAACGCGAAGAGGTGTCTGTGCACTTTAACGTGCACAGACACGCTGGGATTATACAGCGCGGCCGGACTGCAACAGGAGCAGCAGGAATAGGAGCTGCAGTCTCGTCGGGAAAGGGTTTGGATGCGATCTACTCTCGCGAGTCGTACTGCGCGGGAAGGGGTTGGATCTAACATTGGGTAGAATGGAGAACAGGTAAGTGTTGAATATATGGCGAAACTGTGTGTGTGTGTGTGTGTGTGTGTGTGTGTGTGTGTGTGTGTGTGTGTGTATCTGTGCTTGAATTTGTGAATGTGTGTATGTGTGGAAGGCTTTCCTGAAGTATCTTGGTGGGGGGAAACATTTGACCACATGTATAACATGCCTGTAAAGCACTTAAAAGAAATACAAAAACATTTTGCTGTAAGAAGGATGTAGGTGAAGGGGAACAGTAGACATCAGGGATAACTGTTAGTATTGTGCCATAAAGGCACTTATGAATATTCAAGCCCTGTCTCCTCAGCACAACATTTTAGTTCTCAGCACCAACACTAGATATCAGGGATATTGATACATGTTTTCCTAAAGTGTTTGAAAAGAAAGAAAAAAAATAAATAAAAGGGAAATTTTCAAACCTTGGTACCGTGACACAGTGAGTAACTTGTCAAGTAGGAGCCTTAACCCTATTTTGCAAACTGAGTACATAGTACAGCACATTATTTTTATGTGATAAGAAATATGGCACAGTAGTAGAGTGGGTAGTGCTCTCACCTCACAGCAACAGGTTCCCAGATTTGATTCTTGGCTGAGGTGCCTTTTATGTGGAGTATGACTGTCCAGTGATCTTGTAGGTTTTCTTCATGTATTCTTGTTTCATCAAACATCCCAAAGACATGCTGTAGGTAGATTGGCTACTTGAAATTGGCAGTCAGTTTGAATGTGTGTGCATGTGTACAGTATAGAAGAAGAATTGTGATAAGGCTAGGCACACAGTGGTGTGAACATTGACTCAGTGATGGTCACTTTTGATGAATCAAAAATGGGAAAGGAGTTTATGGACAAAGGAAGAAATATGAAACTGTAATGTCTGGCATTATGTAATTATTTCAATGTTCCAAGAGTTATGAGGAACAGGAAACTTATAAGAGCCAACAGCAATAGCTCCATAAAATCAGGGACAGTTTAGAGGGATTGGGATATGTCCATGTGGTGGGGCTTTGGAACAAAGCTGGGAGAAACACTAAACATCACTATGGAGAAGGAGGGAACTTTACACGGGCTAACTTCAAACATGTATACATCAACAGGTTCAGCATCACAAAGCACTTTAGAAACATTAAGAAAAATTAAGCTGCTATGTTTGGCATTACTGATTGACTATCAGGATATGTGCTATATGAGTGCAGGGACCAAAAGTAAGAAAAAAATATCAAGAAAATTCTGTCAACTCAGAGACAGGTAGGAAGTGTGTGTATGTGCGTGCGTGCATGTGTGTGTGTGTGAAAATGCCCCAGGTGCTCATGGTGGTGTGGTAGGGAATACCTCGGGCCTGAACCCTGTACCCTGTATGCAGGTGTTAAAGACTTGAGTTCCCTACCCACCACCATTTGTAAAAAAATTGTGGATTTTTGCCTCATATTTTATCTGATCTGTTCCTCATAATATCTGTGGTTTGTAAATGTTGCAATGCTTGATATTTGATGGTGAAGTAGTAGCATTGTTGCCTCACAGCTGCAGGTTCTCAGGTTTGATTCTTGGCTGGGGTTCCTTCTTTGTGGGGTCTGTATCTTCTCCCTGTGTTTGTGTGGGGTTTGCTTTTATCTGATGGTGCACTGGTAGCATTGTTGCCTCACAGCTGCAGGTTCTCAGGTTTGATTCTTGGTTGGGGTTCCTTCTTTGTGGGGTCTGTATCTTCTTTCTGTGTTTGTGTGGGTTTGCGTTTGTGTCCTCCCATGTTACAAAGACATGTCTGCATTATTTTTTTCCTGGGCCTCTGCTGAAAATTGTTTTTTTGTTCCAAGTCAGACTGTCCTGATTAACAAATGTTAAATAAAATTGACAGGCATTTGAATTTCAGACTTCAGGTTTCTGAATGTTTAATTTCTTACATATTTGATGGTGCAGTGGCAGTATTGTTGCCTCAGAGTCACAGCTATAGGATTTGTGGTTTGATTCTTGGGTGGGGTGCCTTCTTTGTGGAGTCTGTATCTTATCTCTGTGTTTGTGTGGATTTTCTCTGGTGTCCTGCCATTTTGCAAAGACGTGTCTACAGTATTTCTCCCTGGGCCTCTGCTGAAAATTGTTTTTGTTCCATCACAAGTAAAATTGACAGGCATTTGAATTTCAGACTTCATAGTCTTCAGAAAATACATAGTAAAGCAACTTTTTATTCTAGCAATAAATATATAGTAACACAACCTTTTATTATAGCAATTTTTTTAAGTTTATAAGGTGACTATTTGAAATGTTTCCTTATTTTTGGGACTGTAATAACCTGTTAGTGGCTTTGTCCAGGTTTTTTGTGCTAAGGTTGACAGCTATGGCAAGAACTGAATTCACTGAATATGTTTGAGGGCTGCATTCCCTCATTACTGGGTTTGTCCAGGTGTTTTGTGCTAAGAGGTTGACAGCTATGGTGAGAACTGAATTCATTAAATGATAGCCATTTAAGTTTCAGTCTTCCTCTCATTCACAAAACAGCTGATTTGGCGTAGTGGTATGTTGCTCTTGACTGTTTTGCACAGGGACCTTGTCTGTAAAATGTACGGTGGTAACACAGCATTTTTCTTTCACAAAGCAGGTGATTTGGCATAGTGGTATGTTCTGACTCTTTTTTTGCACAGGGTCTTTGGCAGTAAAATGTATGGTGGTACCATGGTAACACAGCATTTTATTCTAGCAGCTTTCCAAGATTATACAAGCAATGTTTAATGTGTCCCTGGTTTTGCCCTTTGACCCACCCCAATAAATTTGGCTTTTTCCAGACTTCTTGTGCTGCGGTTGAGATGCAGTTGAGTATTGAGTAGATTTTACAAGGAGCTGAGAGCTGCAGGAGAAGAGAAGTTTAGTGCTAATAGCACAACAGGCTGTGTGCTTGCTTTTGATGCAGAAGGTTGTTGGTTCTACTCCCATAAGGGGTGAATGCTGCCGTACTGAAAGTTAAGATACTAATTATGAGCCTGTTATCAGTTTGCCATCCATTTCCTATTGCAATATTACTAGCTTATTTTAATGTAATTTAGGCAATTTATTCCACAGGGGCATCAGACACTTTATTGTTCGATGAAACCATGAAATATAAAGGTGATTGCTAGCACCAACCTCTTCATTACAGATTTATTTAACGTGGAATTATTTAGATGACTTTTTACTACTTCAGAGATTGTGCATATTTACTGATAATGGTGGACTGTAGAATTGTGCATATTTACTGATAATAGTGGACTGTAGAAGTTTGAGTAGACTTTTATGATGGAAATGTTCTGAATTGGACAGTTTTGTTTCATTGTTTACTGGAAAAATGTTCAAAGCAATAGGAAGGTGTATCAAAGAACACGTGTTTCATATGCAAGGGCCTATGATTTGAAAACAGCCCAGAATTAATTTTTATCTGCCACGAGTAAAATGTATTTTCTTTGAATGTGGATTTTAATGTTGTTTCAGTGAATGTGAGTTTCAAGGGCAGAGAAGGTTTAATGCCAAGTTTGTTTAGCAGATGTCTTCGTGTTTGTGCTGTAAAATGCAAAATAAAACTTTCAAATGAAGTTCAAATCATCATAGAAGTAAATCAGTATGCACATTAGTGTTTATGGTAAATGGAGTGAAATAGCAAAGTAATGGATCATTGGAATGGCTGCAGGAGGCTCCATTCAACCAGGGTTTTGTGAGGGGAAGGGCGGCAAACTTAGACAGCCCCAGCTGAACCATACCTCCCAACTGTCCAGATTTTCAAAGAATGAATAGATTTTTGCTTCTTATTTTGATTTGTTCCTCATAAAAATTGTGGTTTTCTGGCAAATCATTTAGGAATTAAGTCACTAAATAATGACACACCTAGTTTCAGACTTCATAACCTTCAGAAAAATCCATGCTAAAGTAAGACCTGTTCTATCAACTGTCCCAGTTTATAGAAGAGCATTTTTTAGTACTGTTTATATGTTCCCCAATATATTTGGCCTTGTCCAGATTTATGTCCCAGTTTATACAAGAGCAATTTTTAGTACTGTTTATATGTTCCCCCAATATATCTGGCTTTGTCCAGTTTTATTGCATTAACAGGTTGAGAGGTACATGCAAATAAATTGCTTTATAGAATTAGGCATAGCCAAACCTCTGAACTGTCCCTGATTTTGACTCAAAATGTTGCTCTTCCCCTAATGATCCCTCCAAGAAATAGCAATTTTGGAAGAAAACATGGAGGGTTTATAATTAAGAAATAACTGTAATAATCAGATTACTTTTATTTCAGAAATGCATGTAGATTATTTTATTTTGTCATCTGCTCAAGTTAGCAGTACTAATATTAAAGTGTCCCTTCTTTGGCAGGTTCCCAGCTGTATTGTGTTGCTATTTTATATTTTTACATCACATTTGTTGGTCCATTTTTCATAAAATTGTGTTTTTTGGCAAATTAGTGACAAATAATTAAAGACTGAAGTTAGAAAATAATGACAGACATTTGAGTTTCAGATTTCATACCATTCAGAAAATTCATACTAATGCAAGACCTCTATTAGCTTTCTAAGGTTATAAGAGCAATATTTTAAAATTGTCCTTATTTTTGGGCCTTTGTCCCATTTCTTTGTATGGCTTTGTCCAGATTTCTTGCTCTGAGGTTGAGAGATATGACAAATGTGTCAGGGCCATCACAAGTCAGCCAGAGACATTTCAAACTGTGACATACTTGTTACACCCCACTCCCCATGTAGTGACTCTGGATGTGTCAAGGCAAGGAGTAGTTATGCAGTGTAAATGTGCAGAGAATCCCACCCATCCAAGGTAGACACAAGTACTAGAGTGGCTTTTCATCTGTCCTTGATTTTTGCAGAATGGTCTGGTTTCTGTCATATTTTTGTACTGTTGATTTATGCTTATTACTCAAAGTGCCTGTTGTTCTGTGTTTAAGTAGCAATACTTTAATGACCATCAGGTAAGCTTGGCTGAGATTGCAAGATGCAAGTAAGCTTTAATAAGCATACTGTTAAAGAATTGCCAACATTGAAAGCCTTTCTGTTGCCATGTAGAGAATACTTAACTAGATAATGTATAAGCCTTGGGTATTGAAATGCATATGCCAGTATTTGTAATAAAGGACAGAATTACATTATTTTAAGAGTCTCATTACACTTGGAGACTTACAGACAGTCATCTCCACAGGCTTTAACCATAAACCGAATGCCAATCGCGTGGTCTATAACTTGTACAGTAATCCTTTTAAGCAATGTATCTTGTTTGCTTTTCATTTTTTACTTTGATCATGTTTTCCCCATGAAACAAGTAGATGCCAGGCAGCAGGTCTTTTTTTGGATAAGAAACATTTTTACAAGTGGGGGCATCAGAGATTTCTACTTTCAGCATGTTACTTGTTACTTTAATAAAGCTGAATATAAATTATTAGAACTGCAGTGCAAGAAGTGGTTTGAGTTGAGTGCTGCTTGTTTTTCTTATACTTGATTTTGACTGGCATTCCATTAATGTATTTAAAAAAGTAATTTATTTTTCATGCCTCACAACTTTTTTTGTTTCCATCTAGATATTAAGCTGTCATGCAGCCAATGCATTGAAATATTTTTATTCTTCTACACTTCATTTTGTCTTGATTGGACTCTCATGACAACTGTTTGGCACCCAGTGCAGTATATTTAGTTTTTGAGGTTTGCTACTACAGGTGTTTGTGTGTGGGAATACCTCAGGCTTGAACCCTGCACCTTGTATGCAGGTGTTAAAGACCTTAATTCCCTACCCACCACCATTTGTGGAAATAAAACTGCAGATTTTTGCCTCATGTTTGATCTGATCTGTTCCTCATAATATCTGTGGTTTTGTAAATATTGCAATGCTTGATATTTGATGGGGCAGTTGTAGCATTGTTGCCTCACAGCTGCAGGTTCTCAGGTTTGCTTCTTGGCTGGGGTGCCTTCTTTGTGGGGTCTTTATCTTCTCCCTGTGTTTGTGTGGGTTTGCTTTTGTGTCCTCCCATGTTACAAAGACATGTCTGCATTATTTCTTCCTGGGCCTCTGCTGATTTTCTTTTTTTTTTTTTTTTGTTCCAAGTCAGACTGTCCTGATTAACAAATGTTAAATAAAATTGACAGGCATTTGAATTTCAGACTTCAGGAATCTGAATGTTTAAGCCCTTGCATATTTGATGGTGAAGTGGTAGTATTGTTGCCTCACAGCTATAGGTTTTCTGGTTTGATTCTTGGCTGGGG
Source organism: Protopterus annectens (assembly GCF_019279795.1). NCBI lineage: Eukaryota > Metazoa > Chordata > Ceratodontiformes > Protopteridae > Protopterus > Protopterus annectens. The sequence goes on from NC_056725.1 coordinate 471,620,334, forward strand.
TGCCTTCTGTGTGGAGTCTGCATCTCCTCCCTGTGTTTGTGTGGATTTGCTCTGGCGCCCTGTCATTTTACAAAGACGTGTCTGCAATATTTCTCCCTGGGCCTCTGCTGAAAATTTTTATTCTGTCAGCAGTAAAATTGACAGGCATTTGAATTTCAGACTTCATGTTCTTCAGAAAATACATAGTAACACAACCTTTTATTCTAGCATACATAGTAACACAACCTTTTATTCTAGCAATTTTCTAAGTTTATAAGATGAATATTTGAAATGTGTCCCTATTTTTGGGACTGTATTCCCCCATTATTGGCTCTGTCCAGGTTTTTTGTGCTAAGGTTGACAGCTATGGCAAGAACTGAATTCACTGAATGTTTGAGGGCTGTATTCCCTCATTACTGGGTTTGTCCAGGTGTTTTGTACTAAGATGTTGACAGCTATGGTGAGAACTGAATTCACTAAATGATAGCCATTTAAGTTTCAGTCTTCCTCTTTTACAAAGCAGCTGATTTGGCGTAGTGGTATGTTGCTCTGTTTTGCACAGGGAGCTTGGCAGTAAAATGTATGGTTCTAGCAACTTTCCAAGATTATACAAGCAATGTTTGTGTCCCTGGTTTTGGGCTTTTGACCCCCAATACATTTTGGCTTTTTCCAGTTTTCTTGTGCTGCGAAGTTGAGTATTGAGTAGATTTTACAAGGAGCTGAGAGCTGCAGGGGAACAGAAGTTTAGTGCTGCTTAAGTGAAGTTGGTTTACCTTGTTAATAGCGCAACAAGTTGTGCACTTACCTTTGATGCAGACAGCTGTGGGTTCTACTCCCACAAGGGGTGGGTGCTGCTGTATTGAGAATGTTCTCCTTGGTGAAAATACTAACTATGAGTCCGTTATCAGTTTGCCATCCATCTCTTGCAATATTACTAGCTTATCATTTTTTAATGTAATATAGCCAATTTATTCCTGAGGGGCAACAGGCACTTTATTTTTCAATGAAACCATGAAATATAAAGGTGTTTGCTAGCAGCAACCTCTTCATTAGTTACAGATTTCTTTAATGTGGAATTATTTAGATGACTTTTACTTCTTCAGAGAGAGTGCATATTTACTGATAATGGACTGTAGAATTGTGCATATTTACTGATAATGGTGGACTGTAGAATTGTGCATATTTACTGATAATGGTGGACTGTAGAATTGTGCATATTTACTGATAATGGTGGACTGTAGAATTGTGCATATTTACTGATAATGGTGGACTGGAAGTCTGAGTAGACTTTTATGATAAATGTTCTGAACTGGGCAGTTTTGTCATTATGGGTGCATGCATTTTGTTTCATTGCTTACTGGAAAAATGTTCAAAACAAATTTAAAACGCCTCTAACAACTGTAATATATTGTACAAGGAATATAATTTAGTACAATGAGGAAGGTGTATCAAAGAGCACATGTATGTTTCATATGCAAGGGGCCTATGATTTGAAAACAGCCCAAAATTAATCTTTATCTGCCACTGGCAAAATGTATTTTCTTTGAATGTGGGTTACAATGCTGTTTCAATGAATGTGAGTTTCAAGGGCAGAGAAGTTTTAATGCTAAGTTTTTATTGTGAGACTGCATTGCTTTGTTTAGTAGATGACTTAGTATTTGTGCTGTAAAATACAAAATAAAACTTTCAAATGAAGTCCAACTCCTCATACAAGTAAAGCAGTATGCACATTAGTGTTTATGGTAAATGGAGTGAAATAGCCAAGTAATGGTTCATTGAAATGGCTGCAGAGGCTCCATTCAACCGTGATTTTGTCAGGGGGGAAGGGCAGCAAACTCAGACAGGCCCAGCTGAACTATACCTCCCAACTGTCCAGATTCTCAAAGAATGAATAGATTTTTGCTTCTTATTTTTGGTTTGTTCTTCATACAATTTGTAGTTTTCTGGCAAATCATTTAGAAATTAAGTCACTAAATAATGATACACTGAGTTTCAGACTTCATAACCTTCAGAAAAATGCATGCAAAAGTAAGAACTGTTATTCTATCAACTGTCTCAATTTCTACAAAAGCAATTTTTAGTACTGTTTATATGTTGCCCCAGTACATTTGGCCTTGTTCAGATTTACTGCATTAACAGGTTGAGAGGTACATGCAAATAAATTGCTTTATAGAATTAGGCATAGCCAACCTCTCAACTGTCTCCGATTTTGGCTTAAAATGTTGCTTTTCCCCTAATAATCCCTCCAAAATAGCAATTTTGGAAGAAAACATGGAGGGTTTACAATTAAGAAATAACTGTAATAATCAAAGTTATAGATTACTTGAAATGCATGTAGATTCTTTTATTTTGTCAGCTGCTCAAGTTAGCAGTACTAATATTAAAGTGTCCCTTCTTTGACAGGTTCCCAGCTGTATTGTGTGGCTATTTTATATTTTGCATCACATTTGGTCCATTTTTCATAAAATTGTGTTTTTGGCAAATTAGTGACAAATCACTAAAGACTGAAGTTAGAAAATAATGACAGACATTTGAGTTTCAGATTTTATACCCTTCAGAAAAGTCATACTAATGCAAGACCTATTCCATTATCTTTCTAAGTTTATTAGAGCAATATTTAAAAATTGTCCTTATTTGTGGGCATTTGTCCCACTTCTGTGTATGGCTTTGTCCAGATTTCTTGCTCTGAGGTTGAGAGGTATGACACATGTAGGGCCATCACAGTCAGCCAGAAACATTTCAAATTGTGACATACTTGTTGCACCCCACTCCACCATGTACTGACTCTGGATGTGTCCAAGCAAGGCAAGGAGTAGTTATGCAGTGTAAATGTGCAGTGCCCCCCCCCCATCCAAGGTAGACACAAGTACTACAGTGGCTTTTCATCTGTCCTTGATTTTGCAGAAAGGTCTGGTTTCTGTCATATTTTTGTACTGTTGATTTATGCTTATTACTCAAAGTGCCTGTTGCTCTGTGTTTAAGTAGCAATGCTTTAATGACCATAATGTAAGCTTGTCTGAGATCGTAAGATGCAAATAAGCTTTTAATAAGCATACTGTTAATTGCCAACATTGAAAGCCTTTCTGTTGTTGCCATGCAGAGAATACTTGACTAGATAATGTATAAGCCTTGGGTATTAAAGGACAGGATTCCATTATTTTAAAAAGCTCATTACACTTGTTGGAGACTTCCAGTCATCTCTACAGACTTTACCCGTAAACTAAACAGAATGCCAGTCATGTGTGGTCCATAACCTGTACAGTAATCCTTTAAGCAATGTATCTTGAGCTTGTTCCTTGTTTGCTTTTCATTTTTTACTTACATGTTTTCCCCATGAAGCAAGTAGATAGTTGTCAGGCAGCAGGTCTTTTTTGGATAAGAAACATTTTTACAAGTGGGAGCATCACAGAGATTTCTACTTTCAGCATGTTACTTGGAACTTTAATAAAGCTGAATATAAATTATAATTAGAACTGCAGTGCAAGGAGAAGTGGTTTGAGTTGAGTGCTTCTGGTTTTGCTTGTACTTGATTTTGACTGGCATTCCAGTAATGCATTTAAAAAGTAATTTATTTTTTCATGCCTCACAACCTTTTGTTTCCATCTAAATATTAAGTAAGCTGTCATGCAGCCAATGCTTTGAAATATTTTTATTCTTCTACAGTTATTTTTGTCTTGATTGGACTCTCATAATGATGGTTTGCCACCCAGGGCAGTGTATTTAATTAAAGTTAGTTTTTGTAGTTTTGAGCATAGCTCCTCCCCTTTCTGGTTGGCCACACCCCTTCCCTTGACCCCACCCATTCAGCTGTCTCCTGCAGCCCCCCTTTGATTTGAAGTCACCAGCCGCCACTGAGTGTAGGGCACCAGTGGAGGATATTGTGCTTGTCACAAAAAAGCAGGGGATATTGTGCTTGTCGCACATCAGTGGGGGATATTGTGCTTGTCACACCTATCTTGTTCTGTATATCCAATACAAGTCAGCCTGCTTTCAGCTGGCATTGACTAGGCAGGTATAAATAGACTTGCACACCTTTGAAAGGTGACCTTATGAAGAGTGCATGTAGCATTTTCTATTATTATTTTTTTAAAGTAAAATTATCAGAAATGTGTTTGCTGGTGCTGGTTAAACAAATAAAGTGTATTTTTGCTAAGTTACATAACTTAGACCTCTGTTCATCATATTTCCCAAAAGAGTGTTGAAATCTTTGGCTGAGAGAGCTAGTTTCTTTTTTGAAGCTTTACAGTGACTGTTATATGTTGCCGTTTCCTTTCTTGCAGAAAAATAAAATTCTTCTAATAAGAGCATCCTGCTAAAATGAGATTTTATACTTTACTTCTGACCTAAAAGCTCCCTTTCCTCTAAAGAGAAGAAACATCTTGCTTTTTGAATTTGAAGATGTTATACAAAATACTGCTGATGAAAATGTCTCAGCATTTAAGAAGTCCATAGACATATATATAAATTTACATCAGTATAATATAGTTCTGTTGCATTTAATGTATATATCACTGCACACTGTAATTTAAGTGCCACTATGCACTTTCTGCACCAGCATCCCAATATTCTGTGAGTAGCGTTTTAATAAAAAGCTTTATAAACTTTTTATTAAAGATATAATTCTACTGTATCTCTTTATAGTGTCACCACAGGGATAGCAAGGGTGTGTATCAATAGTCTGTAATGAAGAGGGCCCCTTGCATGCACTGTTGTGAGCCCACTGAAGTCTATGGATGCACTCCCACACTATCCGTACATTGACAACACTGAGATAAAGTTCACTGAACTTTTTGTGTTGTCACTTAGGAAAAATGTATTTTATGCAGCTTTTTATTTAAAATGTGACCCCAAATAACTAGAATGACTGGGAGAAAAACGCAACATGGCATTAGAGACACCACATGTAATGGAGAATAAGGTGAGTGATAGTACGACTGAATGCTTAAAAGTGAAAAAAGCAACATTTTGGACACCAGAATTAAGGCATTAAATTGAGGTGCATTGAGGAGTAAAAAGAAGAAGCTTAGTCATACAATTTCTTTTTGAATGCATAAATTGATGAGATGAGTTTAAATTGGGAGTTATTCTTTATGACCAAAATAAAGACGCCAGCACCAATGATGAGCTGAAAGAGCTTTATTAAGCTAAGAACTAGACAGGTTTCAGCACATAGCTTTCATCAGTAGAGTAACACTGAAATAAAGGAAAAGCCCAACATTAAATAACCCTTTCCAATGAGGTAATATGACATCACTTCCTGTCATGGAATAAAAGTATTATAATTAATCAAGACACAAGCCTGTAAATACAAAAAGCATGTGTATTAATAACGAATTTCCTGCAACATTAAATCTGGCACATAAATATAATATAATAAAGAAAATATCACAATTTGTCCAAATTGTGATATTTTCTTTATTATATTATATTTATGTGCCAGATTTAATGTTGCAGGAAATTCATTATTAATGCACATGCCTTTTGTATTTACAGGTTTGTGTATTGATTAATTATAATACTTTTATTCCATGACAGGAAGTGATGTCATATTACCTCATTGGAAAGGGTTATTTAATGTTGGGCTTTTCCTTTATTTCAGTGTTACTCTACTGATGAAAGCTATGTGCTGAAACCGGTCTAGTTCTCAGCTTAATAAAGCTCTTTCAGCTCATCAATGGTGCTGGCGTCTTTATTTTGGTCATACTAGCTTGGTTGCCTTGCATCAGCCGTACTTGCTAGCTCTTATTCTGTTTACTGAGTTATTCTTTATGCATGGAAGTCTGAAATATGAAGATAGCCTTCCATTTCACTGTTTCAGTATTTATTCCATTAGGGATTCCCTGCCAAGGGCGGCCTAACATCTGGCCAGTATGCCTAAGCCATTGGTTGCTTTAAGGTACACCGTACATCATATGTATGCTCCTCTTATAACGTAGGGCATAAAGGTGACGTCTAGACGTACCATCCTCAGAACGTGTTTGTCAGCCGTCAGTAAAGAAGAAGGCCAAGAAGCCTAGCCAGAAGTTTATGCTGTTCAGCCTCTGCTAGACAAATCTCCTGAGGTGAGTGAATGCCTGGAGGTTCACCTGGCTTTATCATTGGATTCCTCTGCTGTGCCCAAATTGGAGGCTGGTGAGGATCCAACTTTCAGCATGTCCGAGGGGACCTTGCAGACATCTACTACGGATGTTCAGGGGGAACCAAGGCTGATTATCTCCAAGGGGCCTAGGGGTGTTCCTCAAATATTAGTCAGAGAACAAGTCCCTACTGCCATTATTGAATGCCCTCCTGGGTCAGATCCTTCCACATTTTGTAAGGCGAACATCCCATTGAAGAAAAAGTAAGAGTAAACATGTTACTTCCTGCTGCTAAGGATCCAAAGAGTGAATGGCAGGCCTTCACTCAAGGCTTGTTTAGTGCTTTGATGGCATTGATACCTCCTCAGGGAGTTTCTGTTCGAGCCCCCCCTTGGTCCTCTACTTCTTTAAAAAGACCTAGGGAACAAGATTCCTCTGAGGAGGAGCCAGATTCGAATGAGAAATCCCTTGTTTACTATTCTCAGATTCCCTCTCCTTTGGACTATGGATCAGAGGAAGAGGAATCTACCAGTCCTGATACTCCCTTTGAAGAGATTTCTATTGGGGACAGCATCTCCAGCATGATGGAGATTTTTTAAATGGGATTGTGCTCAGGTTTCTGACGTACATAAACAGTATTATGAGTTGCTGCAGATGGAGTCTCCTAAACCTTCTACTGTTCCTCCTATTTTGGCTGTCTTGTTGGAGGCATTTTCCAGTGCTTCTAAGGCTCCAGACTCTCAGCCCCCTACTGCCAAGAAACTTGATAGATTCTGTAGGGTGCCTGAGGACTGGAAATTTTTGTACAAGTGCCCTTCTGCTGATCCCACAATGGTGTCTTTAGCTTCTGACAAGCCCTCTCAATTGCTTCCTTCTCCCAAGTTACTGCCCTCTGATAAAGATAGCAGGACCATGTAAAGGCTAGGCAAGTAGGTGTATACCTCTGCTACCTTGGCTCTTAGGGCTGTTAGTTATCAGAACCATATGTCCAGGTATTTGCTGGCTCTCCTATCCCAGGCCTGTCAGGTATTTCTGATCTTCCAGACTGTGAAGGTAAAACTTCTGCCCTTTCCCTTTTATGAACTTCCTCCCAGGTGGCACGTCATTCCATCAAGTGTAGTTAAGATGCAACAGATGCTTCTTCTAGAGCTGCTGCTTTTGGGTCTGTGATGAGGAGTTATTCTTGGATTTAGCTTCAACCTTTACCTGATGATATTAAGACTGAGTTGATGGACTCCCCTCTGGATAACAAACAATTGCTATTTTTAAGTCCCTTCAGGATAAGGGCAAGGCTTTAGAGAAACTTAAACATATGTTTGTTTTTCCTGTGCCTAAATTTCAGGGAAACTACCCCAGTAAGCCAGCCTTTGTTCACAGGAAGTCTCATCCTCCTCCTAAGGGTAAAAAGGGTGACAAGCAGGCTCTTCCTTGCTAAGGCTACTCAGACTTCTGTGCCACAGAAGTCTCCTTTTCCTGATAAACCAGGTGCTCTATGACTATTCTGTTCTTCCCAGCCACTTTCCTCTTTCTCTTCACCTCACTCTCTCTCTCTCTTCCTGTTTGACTACAGATTACTTAGGATTCCTGGGTCCTGTCCATTATTGACCAGGGGTATTTCATGGTTTGAAAATCCCTTCCCCCTTTTATGGGTATTCCTCTGCCCCATCAGGAACAACTCTCCTTCTTTCCAGAGGTGCTTTGGGATCTTTTGACTCAAAGTATTATTCTCAAGAGTTGCCTGTGTCCCAAAGGGGAAGAGGTTTTTACACCAGGATGTTTGTAGTACCCAAAAATGAGGTTACTTGGAGGCCAATTACAGACCTCTCTCATCTAAACACCTTTCTGAACTTGCCCTACTTTTGAATGTTGTCCCTTCAAACTTTGTTCCCTCTTTTGCTTCCTCAGGCTTATATGGTGTCTCTGGATCTCAAGGATGCTTATCTCCATATTCTGATCCATCCCCTTATCAGGAAGATTTTATGTTTCTCTGTTTCTTCCTAGAATTTTCAGTTATCTGCTTTGCCCTTTGGCCTTTCTACTGACCCAAAGTTATTCACCAAATGCCTCAATCCTGTGGTTGCTTTTTGCAGGCTTCAGGGGATCTAAGTTTTTCCTTACTTGGACGACCTCCTGTTTCAGTCATCCTCTCCAGGGATCCTGTTGCAAAATCCTCATTTTGCCATCTCCCTTCTGCAGATCCTGGGGTTCACAATAAACTTCAAAAAGTCTTTTCTGACTCCTTCTCAGGATCATGTTTTTCTGGGGTGCAGGATCCAGATGGTGCCTATGCTGGCATCCCTGCCACCTCCCAAGGTCTTAACACTTATTTCTTTCTTTAAAACTCTTCTGACTGTGGCCTCTGTTACAGCCAGGGAGTTTCTGAGAGCTGTGAGATTCATGGCATCCACCATTCCTATGCTTCCTCTGGCCAAACTCCAAATGAGAAAGTTTCAGTGGTTTCTGAAGTCAGTTTAGCTTCAACATGAGCATCCCCTAGAATTTGAATTTCCTCTTTTACTTGTCTCAAGAAGGAACGTCACCGGTGGACCCAGTAGCTGTCTATAAATCCAGGGCTCCCTTTTCACCCCCCTCTTCCCTCTCAGCAGCTAGTCCAGATATTTCAGATGTGGGATGGGGAGCAGCTTTTGGCTCCCTAAAGGTGCAGGGGGTGTGTGGTCTCCTCTTCAACAGAGAGAGCACATCAGTGAGAGCTCTTCTGCTAGCACTTCAGGCTTTTCATCCTCTTTTCTCCCCAGGACCTCTCAAGGTATTTACAGACAATCTCTGTGGTATGTTAACAAATGGGGAGAGGAGGCAAGATCTTATCTTCTTTGCCAGTTGCCACTCCTAGTGTGGAATCTTTCTATCCAGTATCGAGTGAATCTTCAGGCAGTTTACATTCCCTTACATCAAAACATTGTGGCAGACACTCTGAGCAGGTCCTTAATTCAATCCCATGAATGGATGCTTCACAGGGATGTGTTTCTGGATGTTGTCCACCAGTGGAGTACTCCTCAGATAGATCTTTTTGCCTCCCCTCTGAACAGACAACTTCCTCTATTTTGTGCCAGAGTCCCAGGTCCTCTGGTTTGCAATGTAGACACCGTATCTTTTTCTTGGAAGGGGATGTTTCCTTATGTTTTCCCTCCCCTTCCTCTCATTCCAAAAGTCTTGTTGAAAATTCAGCAGCATGCTGCCAAAATCCTGTTGTTCACTCCATTTTGGCTGCAACAGCATTGGTTCCCTCTTCTTCTGCATTTAGCCAAAGGTAATCATCACAAGTTACCTCACAGGGTGGATTTACTCACACAAGACAAGGGATCTCTCATCCATCCCCACCTGTCCACTCTTCCTTGGTGAGATCTAGATAGGCTGCGTGAACCACCTTACCCTCATCTATGGCTTTGGTGACTGCTTCAAAGAAGTCTGTCAGGTTTAGGAGACACGATCTGCCTTTTACAAACCCAAACTGGGTGGGGTCCAGAGTTTGGAGATTACCAATATCATTGTTTATAAGTTCCATGATGATACATTCCATAGCCTTGCAGACCAGGCTCGTCAGGCTAATGGGGCGGTAGTTCCCGGGGTCCGTGTTGACTCCTGCTTTGTGGAGTGGGATAACCGTTGCTGTGTGCCATTCAGTGGGCACAAAGCCTGAGGTGAGGCTATGATTGAACATGGTACTTAGGTGGGGTGCCAGTTCATTCTGTAGTTCATGTAGAACGCAGCCTGGGATGTTGTCAGGTCCCATGGATGCTGTGTTCTTGGCTTTGGAGAGTGTGTTTTTTTACCTGTGCAGCCGTGATTACAGAAACTTTGTATTTTTCCTGTGTAGAGATGGACCCTTTAGGGGGTGAGAGGGGGATAAAGTTAGCACTGAACCTATCTGCCAGGATGTTGGCAATATCAGTTGGTTCTGTATATGTAGTGCCATTGTGCTGTAACTCAGAGCAGATCTGAGTGTTGCCATTGAGATTCTTAACATAGCTATAGAATGCTTTGTGGTTGTCTTTAGAATTAGTGTCAATTTTGTTTTCCATAACTAGCTTTGGAGGATTTTATGTGGGATCTCAAGTTTTTACTGAGGCTGACCAGGGAGTTCCTCCAATCATGGGATTTTACTCTTTTTTGCAACACTTTCTTTCTTCTATTGTAGAGTTTGTTTATGGCTGGGGACCACTAGATTGGCTTCCTTTGTTTGGAGGATAGCATCTTGATTCTGTTAGGGATTGCACAATCCATGCACTCATGTAAGTGCTTATAAAGTGCATTTCTGTAGGATTCAGCAGTCGTACCTCTATTGTCCATCTGGATGGGTGTCGTGAAGTTTGCCACTTCTGTCTTAAGAAGCATGAAGTTGGCTTTGGAGAAATTTTTTATGGTGGTTTCCTTAATGGGGGTGGGGGCAGGATGTAGATGTATAGGGTGACTAGCTTGTGGTCGGGTCTGATCAACGAGGAATTGACCTCTGGTGTGTTGCCCATGTTGGTAATGACCAGGTCTAGGATATTGCTGCCCCTGGTGGGGATGTGGATAAGTTGATCCAAGGCATTGGAATTTATGAATTCCAGAAAACATTGAGCAAAAGAGTTGGTACATGAGTAGTTTTCCCAGTTAATAGTGGGATAGTTGAAATCGCCCATTATTAGGGTGTTAGGTTGTACCCTGATATTTTCCAGTGTATCAGAAATGAGGAGTAGGAATCTTGGGGCATGGTGGGGGATCTGTAGCAAGCTACAATTTGGATTGTGGTCTTGCCAAGAGTTAGTTGCACTTGGATAATCTCGGATGCATTATGCTGAGCAACTAGCCTGGAGGTGTGGATATCCTTAATGAATATGGACACGCCTCCTCCTTTAGTGTTTCAATCCAGGTTAGGTGGTCAAAAGGTGTGGTATGCATTATAGCCTGGTAATGCAGTGGTGATCTCTGGAGCCTTGAACCAGGTCTCTGTCACTGCACAGATGTTGATGTTCTCCATTTTAAGAAGTGCCTCGAGTGAGTGCATTTTGAGGTTTAGACTTCTAGCATTGAGTAGCATTACCCTCAGATTTTGCTTGCTTGTACCTGTTATGGTGGTGAGTTTGTCATTTGAACCTTGCCTAAAAAAGGCACTATAGGAGTGGCAAGAGCCTTAGCCAGTAGCTGGAATCCCAAGGGCGACAGGTGCAGGCCATCTCTGGCAAAGCATTGTGGCCTGTCGATCATGTCAGCCCAGGCAGACAGATACTGAATCCCCTTAGAATGACACCAGTAGCTTAGCCAATTGTTGAAGTCAATCATTTTGTCCTTGTACTGTTCAATAAAGAATATAGAATATGGCACCATACCTTTAAGTCTCTCAAAGCAAGAAATCTGGACAAAGCCAAAAACAATGGGAGGACAAAGGCCCAAAAACAGGGATCGATTTTAAATATTGCTCCTATAAACTTAGGTAGTTGCTAGAATAGCAGCTTTTGCATTATTATGTATTTTCTGAAGGATATGAAGTCTGAAACTCAAATGTTTATCATTATTTATTATTATTTAATGATTTCAATCTTCAATAATTTGCCAGCAAAAAAAATTATGAAGAACATAGCAAAAATATGAGGCAAAACTCTGGACATTCTGCAAAAATGTGGACAGTTAGAGGTATGAATGGCACCCGAAAAAGGGTTTCTTTAACGGTAAATATAGTAGTTATGTTAAAAATTTAAGTGAGGTGATCTGTAGTGCAATTCATCACATAGTTCCTGATCTTAATTATTATTTTAAATATGAAAGTTAACTATTCCTGCATTCATTCCTATTATTAAGATCAGTCTTCATATGTGGTCGTTTAATAACAGTATTAAACTTTCGTGATGTTAATTAGCAATGTGTACATTTGTTTGGATTACTTTTATTTATCATATCTCAATTTATCATAACTTAGAATGTCAAGACCAAAACATTGCAGAGCATATGTCATAAATACTTAACAGTACATTTAAATAAAAATAATATGTTTTAGGAGACAAGCCCTCTACTCTCACTCTCACCTTTTACGTATATATTCCAATTCCAGTGTTGAAACAACTTCTGAAAAAGGGGGCAAGAAACTTTAACAGCATTCCTTTTTCCTTAGGTTTGGCAAACAGTGGATTATTGTACAAAATGTGGCAACAAGGCAAATTTCTTTCATGAATTATAAAGCAAACACACACTCACACACACACACACACACACACACACACACACACACACACACTGAATAATGTGTAGCTAGGTCATCTGACACCCTGTGCAATTTCCCAGTTGTGAACCAAAAATAACTAACAAACAGCTTGTTACAGTTACTGACATGCATGTAAACGCAACACACACACACACACACACACACACACACACACACACACACACACACACACACACACATACAGTGCTTCAACCTGGATTGCAAATGTAGCAGCAGCATTCAGTTATGAAACTGAAACTTTTCTGAGCCATGACCATATCAGATGAAACAAATTCAAGTAATCCATATTTGCCTTGCTTTCATTCATTTGAAGGATGTATTGTGGCCAGGCTGTCCCAACTACTTTTCATGCATACATAATGTGTATTAGAAGAGGAGGGTGTCATTTGAGGCATGCACAGTTAGCAGCTTAGGGAGTATATGAGGAAGTATTATTTGGAGTGATCATTAAAACCACTTTCTTGAAGTAGTAGTAAGGGTTAAAAACAATTACTTGAATCCAGTAGTGTAGGGACCATGCTTAAGGGCATTCTTATAAAAACTGTAGTTAAATAATGCAGGATAGATTGTTAGATAACACCTGTACCTTATCCATTGAAAAGGACAGACTAGCTGGATCACAAGGTTCTTCTGTGCATAAAAAATATTTGCTTTAAACAGTTCAGCATTTGCTTGCAAACCCGAATGCTTCTGATACCTACATTTTGTAATGCACATCTGTCTTTGATAGTGTTGAAGAAATAATTATGAACTTATAGCAGAGACAGTAAAATAGATAATTAGCCACTCCCTTCCTGCTTAAAATTACCAGAGCTGTTTAAAACATTACTGCAGTAAATGTATGCCACCTTTAAACATTTGTAAAAGGCAACAAGAATGTGCCAGCTCTTAACCTGCATGTCCCCTTGGTAGGATACCACATCCTCTGCACTGTCCTTCACATGCTCTGCTGCAGTATGGCTATTGAAAAAATATACCCAGGTAATGGCAACCATGAGCGTTGAGCGATGAAAAGACATGCCTTCTGGTTCCATGAAATTTACAATTTGCAAGAAAGATACGGACATATGAAGATGTTGATAGCAGACGAAGAAGGGCAGTCTTTTATTAATTTGTTGTAGATAGTCACTCTGCAGCTTCTGCTTTCTTTCTGTGAGTTTTCTCCTCTCATACTTCCTTACCAATATGCCTGTTACCGTACATTCTCTACTTCCCTCTGGGACTCCACTGCCCCCCTTAGGCTGACAGGCAATTCTAAGATCCCCCAGCTGTGCGTGCAGTGTGCATGATATAGAAGGAAGTCTGTCCCCTACTTGCTTGGTAAACTCCATGAATAGTGGTAGCTGTTCATGAGGTTGCTGTAGGAATCAGATGTGACTTGTGAGCATTGTTTCAATGGGTGGATAAAATTATACCAGGGCTTCTAGAAAACTCCATAAAACTTTATAAAATATCCAGACATATTTGGTAAAAAATGCTGAAAATTGCAGGCTCCAGTACCCAGCTGAAATACCTACATTCATTATTTATACAATATACTGTTATTACGTATAGAGTATTTGTTTGATTTTTTCTTAAGTTCAGAACAGTAACAATGCCATTTGATACATTTCCTCAAGGAACCAGTATTTATTGATTGAGGTTGCAACCATTTTAGTAAGGCAAAGAGTAACTGAGAAGTGTGTTACTGTAGAGGTGGAACATGCATCCTTGCAGCATCCATTGTACCTTCCATCTAGTAACATATCCCAGCACACCTTGACAGGCAGGATTTAAGCAGGAAAGCCCCACAAGCATACCACATCTAACTTGGCCCTGCATCACTATATGCAGCATGATGGCTTGCACCCCTGCTACATCTGTAGGTTTCCCCTGGAAGGGGGGGGTATCTTCTTTGTGGGTCACACTGAGGCCAGGAAATATGCAAGGATAATAAAGGATGGAAGGTATAAATGAGTTGCTCAGAGGTGCTCGATATCAATGGTCAACCACTCACTCTTAATTCACATCCTTGAATCTCTCCCTTGTGATAAACTAGCAACTAATTGGTTTAAATCCTATCTTAGCAACAGACAACAAGCAGTATTATAATGGAAAAATACTTCTTCTTGCTCATTTCATCGGAGTTCCCCAGTTCCCCTCCCTATCCCCCTGGGTCCTTCTTTCTCCTCTCCTTCCAAACCCTCATCTCTATAATACACTGTACCTGCTCTATGAAGATGATTCATATACCCTTGATCTGCACCTCCCCTTGCCTACTGAACTGACCTCCTGATGAAAAGACCCTCCTTTAACACAACCTTTTTAACACAGTTTCTCTAGTTTTTCTCCCACTAAACTAAACCAAAAAAACTTCTCCTCCTCTCCCCCCCCCACCGTCCTCTCCCTTCCTTTTACCCATTCCTTCCATCTAACCATTATCTCACCTGAATAAACCAACCATAAACCTCTAACTTCCCACTGACCTACTCAATCTTTTGATCATAACATATTTGACACCAGCCAAAAAACATCACCTTAATTAAATTTCAATCGAAATCTATCAAACCTTTTCTAAACCCAGCAACTAGAACCAAAATTGCACAATCTCATCTCTATATCTTCAACTCTTCCCCATTTATACAAACCTTAAGAAAAAAATAAACAATTAAACTTGCATTAATACTTAAATAAAGAACACGCTACTTCACTGGTACTTACTTAACCCCTTTAGGACCCCAAACCTAAAAACAAACTGGCTGGCTCGAAAACAAACTATCTAACTCAATATATACTCCAACACTCTCACCTCACAATACAACACAACATACATACTCTCTCAACCTATATCATTAACAAATCCCTTACAAACATCTCTACAAATAACTTCGCTCTAGAAAAAAACATCAAAATAAATCAGGTGTGGTTCTCTACCTCTAACTATAACACTAAGCTAAAAGGAAACTATTACCTAACAATATAGAAGAACTTACTACATAATAGACTGCCTTTGTCTGAACAGAAAAAGCAACTTAACCTTAAACTTAAATCAAACTACCTTACCTGTACCACCTGCTTCCTTCCCTTACCTCATTCTCCTTATCTCTTCCATCTTTCTTTCTCCTGCTCTCTTAATTCTATTAACTATGTCATATTCTCATGTTGCAGTATTCCAAACCCTTGGGTTTTCCTCTCTTGCCACCCAAACGTCCAGCCAGTATACAAAAGCTTCTAGTCACTGCAGGGTACGTGCGACGTTCGATGTTGGCTAAGGGAACGTAGGCCATAAAAGTGACAACTGAATGCACCAGACCTCAGAAATTTCTCTGTTGCCAGTCGAACGTCAGCTGTTCCTCCAGTTCTGGCTGTCAGATCATCTTTTCAAAGATAAGTACCCCATTGGGAACATTTTGTTCTTTTGGGTCACTGCATGCCTGTTTAGGTTCATCTCATCCAGGAAGGGAAAGTGTAGGTGCGGTCATCAGATCCCCTATAAGGACACCCATGAGCTTTGCCTTTTCTGTTTAGGGTGTAGGCATGACCATAAGTCCTGCTCCATCTGTCAGGCCTTCATCCCAAAAACCTTATGCAATCATCTGCACACCTTGAACATTTATTTAGAAAATCAGCATCTTAAGAAGGGGCCATCCAGTCAGCCTGTCATGCCACCTAAGAAAAAGGCCAAAGTTTCTAGACCTGAATCTGTGGCTGCACCTCCTCAACCCAATGTCCCTCCTGTGGCTGACATTAGCCTGGAGGAATGTTCGGTCACCACCGATATGGATACAGTGAGTACCATTGTGGAAGCTGCAGAACCCAGAGCAGAAGGTACATCCTCAGAGGTAATGCAGACATCATCTTCCGACAGTGAGAGGGAACCTTGGCTTGCACTGGCTGCCCAGATGGGTCCTTCAACTGCTGTAAATGTTAGCGAACCTAGGCTTACCTTGGCCCATACGTCCTCTAGGCCTTCCATGAAAAGAAAACAGAAAACAAAGCATGTTTCTTCTCCTGTACAGAGCCAGCCAGACTGGCAGGCATTTTCTCAGAGCCTTTTCAATGCTTTTTGGCACACCTTCATCCTCCCCAGTGGCTCCCCCAGTGATTAGCTGTAGGCCTCAAGCTCAAGATATTTATCAACCTGAAGCAGAGGACTTTTCTGACTCCTCTTCAGATGATTCTCTGTCCTATGTCTCCCAATTACCAGCTCCCCTTGGTTATGCCTACCCACAGGAAGATTCTACTGAGACGGATTCTCCAGGTGAGTATCTCACCTTTGGGGAGATCATTTGCAAAATGAGAGAGTTCTTTAAGTGGGATTCCACTGAGATGACAGAAGTTCAGAAAAGACATTATGAACTTCTACATGCCTGCTCCCTCAGCTATACCTCCAGTCTTGCCAGCTTTTCTGGATGCTTTTATTACAGTCTTTGGGAATCCTGATTCACAGCCCCCTGCCCCTTGAAGGCCTAACAGGTACTACAATGTCCCTGAGAGGGCCAAATATCTTATTAAATGCCCTGTAGCAGACCCTGGCACTGTATCAGTCTCAGCTGATAAGCCCTCAAAGCTGCTTCCATCCACCTCAGTTCTCTCTACAGATGAAGACAGCAGAGCCTTGGAGCACCTTGGAAAAAAGGTTTATACCTCAGCTACCCTGGAATTCAGGGCATTAAACTATGAAACTCATATGTGAAAATATGCCGTAGTCCTTTTAGGACAAGCCACTAAGCTTCTGAATGAGATCTCAGACTCCCCTGCTAAGGCATAGATATCCAGCCTTATATCCCTGTCTTCTCAGGTCACTAGGCATGCCATTAGGTGCAGCTACGATGCAGCTGAAGCCTCTGCTAGATCTGCTGCATCTGCTACAGTCCTGAGAAGATATTCCTGGCTAGGGTTACAGCCCTTACCTGATATTAGGCAAAACTATTGGATGTGCCACTGGATAACTCTGCCCTCTTTGGGACAAAGGTGGCTGAGTTGTAAAAAACTCTACAACAGAAGGGGAAGGAGTTAGAAGACTGAAGCACCTGCTTGTTTCGCCTGTCCCCAAATTCCACAGGAATTACCCCTCAAATTCTCAATTTATAAGGAAACATTCAGCTCCTCCTCTTCCTTCCAGAGGCAGAAAGAGCACCAGGAAGCAAAAAACCCCTCCAGGACTGCTCAGACTCTGGCCCAGAGCCTCAGTTTCAAACAAACTGAACAAATCTCTCGATTCCACCCCCTTTCCCTAAGACTCTCTCACTGTCTCCCTCTTTGGAAAAACATTACCTCAGACAGGTGGGTCTTAACCATCATAGAAAAAGATTATTTCATGACCTGGAGCACAGCATCTTCCTTGAGGGGTATTCCACCACCACCCAAAGAGCAACTTCCCCTTTTTCAGCCAGTTATAGACAGCCTTATTTCCCAAGGAGCAATTCAATCTGTCCCTATGACAGAAAAGGAAAAGGGTTTCTATTCCAGACTCTTCCTAGTCCCAAGAAAGTATGGTCCCTGGAGACCAATCCTAGATCTTTCCCACCTCAGTCTTTTCCTGCAGGTACCCACCTTTTGGATGCTCACTCTGCAGGTGCTCTTCCCCTTGATTTTACCGTGGGGATTCCTAGCCACCTTGGTCATCAAGGATGCCTACCTATACTTCCCAATAAGGCCCAATTAAAGGAGATGCCTATGCTTCTCTGTGGATTCCTCACATTTTCAGTTCTCAGCTTTGCCCTTTGGACTTTCTACAGCACCAAGGGTCTTCACCAAGTGCTTGGCACCAGTGATTACTTTCTGTAGGACTCAAGAGATTCAAATATTCCCTTACCCGGATGATCTTCTGATCCAGACAGACTGGTCAAAATCCTTGCTATGCCATCTACAAACAGTAATATCAGTTCTGCAAACACTGGGTTTCAAGATAAACTTCCCCAAGTTCAACCTCAACCCTTCTCAGGACCAAATATTCCTAGGATGCAGGATAAGGACACATGTTATGAGGGCCTTTCTGCCACCTCAAAAGGTGTAAAACGTAAGGCAGTACCTGCTCTCTGTAGTTCAAGTCACAGTCTTGAATGCCAAGCAGTGCCTCAGACTTCTAGATCATATGGCATTGACTATTCCCATATTGGTATTGGCAAGGCTCCACATGAGAAAGTTACAGTGGTACCTAAGGTCTATATTGACACAGCGCTCTCACCCCCAAGAGTACAAAATCCCCTTCCTACCTTGTCTCAGGAAAGAGATTCTCTGGTGGTTGAATCAAGTGACCTCCAACCCTGGACTCCCCTTACAGGCTCCCTTACCAGTACAGGAGATGTACACGGATACCTCAGATCTGGGATGGGGAGCAGCCATGGGTTCCCTAAGATTCCAGGGCACCTGGTCAGACTCCATCAGACAGGAACATATCAATATCAGAGAGATGAGAGCAATTCTTCTGGCCCTGAAGGCCTTCCAACATACACTGAAGCCGGGCCCCCTAAAACTGTTCACAGACAGCACTACAGTTATGTGGTATGTGAAGAAGCAGGGGGAACAAAATCCTATTTGCTATACAGACTAGCTCTCCAAGTCTGGGAGCTTGCCATACAACAGGGAGTCACTCTGCAGGCAGTGTATATCCATTCAGAGCAGAACACCCAGGCAGACATCTTGAGTAGGTCCATGTCACAGTCCCACAAATGGATGCTCCACAGGGATGTGTCCTTGGACATAGTCCACAAATGGGGTACACCTCAGATAGATCTGTTTGCCTCCCTCTCAACAGACAACTTCCATTATTTTGCACCAAGCTACCCATTCCTCTGGCAAGGGCAATGGACACCTTCTCAATCTCTTGGAAGGGGATGTTTCTGTATGCATTCCCCCCTTCCCACTTCTTCAGAAAGTCCTACTGAAAATCCATTAGGACAAACCAAAAATCTTTTTTGTGACTCCCTTTTTGCCAAGACAGCATTGGTTACCCCTCCTTCTGCATTTTGCCAGGGGCAATCACTACAAGTTACTTCACAGAGTGGACCTTCTCACACTAGACAAGGGATCACTGATCCATCCCCACCTACAATCTCTGAACCTTACTCTGCGGGTGATAGAATTCTGATCCCTTACAGACAACTTTACACTGAGGACGTGCTCACAGTCCTGCAGGAGGCCACAAAACCTAACACTAGGAGATCTTATTTGTCTAAATGGAAAAGATCCTCAATATGGTGTCGACAAAGACTGTAGGACTCTTTTCAGGGTGATGTTTCCTTGGTAGTGTCATACCTGTGTGAACTCTTGCAGACAGGGTTGGCATACTCCTCAGTTAAAGCACACCTTGCTGCTATTTCACCTTGTTTGTCTCTAGACCCCCCCCCTTTGGCATCTTGATTTCCTGCAAAGTTATTCCTAAAGGGAGTGCTGCATTTCAGCCCCCCCCCCCCTTGCAGGAAACCTGTCCCACTTCCATGGGACCTGAATTATGTTTTAGAAAAGCTCACGGTGGCCCCTTTTGAACCAGCTTCTAAGGCCTTTCTAAAACACTGCACTTGGAAAACAGTACTCTTGGTAGCCTTGACATCAGCCAGGGGAGTATCAGAGCTACAGGCCCTCATGGCTATTTCCCCTTTCGTCACTCTCTGCAAGGACAGGGTAACTCTTAGGGCCAAGCCTTCCTTCATGACCAAAGTGGTCAATGAGTTTTCCTTAAACCAAGCTATTCACCTTCCCACCTTCTTTCCTCATCTTCAGAATGACAGTGAGAGAGTCTTACACTCCCTTGATGTGCATAGACAGCTTAGGCTTTACCTTGACAAGACCATGTATATCAGGAAATCAGACCAATTGTTTGTATCCTTTCATCCCAGGGCTCTAGGGTAAGCAGTGACAAAGCAGACTATTTCTGCCTGGATTTCCAGGGGAATTGCTTTCTGTTGTACATACCATGGAAAAACCTTTGACTCTAAGATTAAAGCACACTCCACTAGGGCTATGGCTTTATCTGGGGCTTTCTTTAAAAGGCTGGACACTGCCTGCATTTTAGAGGTAGCTACATAGACCTCTATCCACACCTTTACCAAAAATTATAGATTGGATAATATTTCCAAATCCAGGGCTGTATTTGCTAGGGAAATCCTTCATGGATTCCTAGAAAATAGTTCCAAGCCTTCACCCTCCTCCTCCCTTTGAGCTTTGGCACTCAACCAAGGGTTTGGAATACTACAACATGAGAAGAGAAGGATATAGAATAGTTGTATAAAATCTTACCATAACCATAGATGTCCTTCATTTTCATGTTGCAGTATTCCTTCCCCCTTCTTCCATTAAACTGTCCCTTCTTGGATGGCGCTGTACTTGTACAGTTATCCTGTGACTGTGGGTCCAACTGGGGCACTCAGTTCTGAGGTCTTGTGCATGCAGATGTCACTTTTATGGTCCATGTTCCCTTAGCCAATGTCAGGCATTCCACATACCCTGCAGTGACTAGAAGCTTTTGCATACTGGCCAGATGTTTGGGTAGCCAGAGAGAAAAACCCAAGGGTTTGGAATACTGCAACATGGAAGAGAAGTACATCTATGGTTATGATAAGATTTTACACAACTATTCTTTATGGTGAATCCAAAAAAAGTGTGATAATGGTACAGCCTTCTTGGTAATGGTTACTAGTAAAAAAGTTGATGCATGCTTCTAGATGTTTTATTGGCGTACTGTTGGGCCACTTAAACATTTAATCATTTATTGCAATCTCCTTTGAACATAGTCAATGTTTTACAAAGCTAAGTAATCATTTGCAGTACAGAAACACCCTCGGGCAATGCAGAATAAAACTCTGCAGTCACTAACTCATCAAGGTGAATTGGAAAATCTTCATCTCTTCTCACACCTGTTGTTCAAGTAAGGGGAAATAAGGCAAGAGGGCATAAACCTCCACCCACATAACTGAGAGGTATACTACTGCAAATTCGATGAAAGGTCTTTCCCCAAGTTGGTGCCTGACTGCTTTCAAATAAGCTGCTTGAAAGCTGGCTTACTACACCTGTCCTTGCCATATACAGACACGTTTGTTTAAAAAAAAATGCAGATCTTATGTGGGGAGAGAAATGAAAATTGTGAAAACTGCAGATACTCTACAGGTGTGATTTTTCCAGTGTCCCTTTTTATACCACCCCAGATAAGTTTCCTCCTTTGTTATCAGCAGGACAGCCACACTAAAGTTGCATGTTTTTTTTTTTCTGTATTCTCCCTCACATGGTGCGTTACACTACATTCCTTTCCAAGCACCGACTACCACATATTTGCCTGCTCTATGGAAAAGTAAGCTCCACCACTGTGGTTCTCGTGTCTGAGCACTTACTAGGGGATCTTGTCACTGTCGTTCTTGTGTCTGACACTTGCTAGTTGATCTTGTTACAGTGGTTCTCATGTCTGAGCACTTACTAGTGGATCTTGTCACTGTCGTTCTTGTGTCTGACACTTTCTAGTTGATCTTGTTACAGTGATTCTCGTGTCTGAGCACTTACTAGTGGATCTTGTCACTGTCGTTCTTGTGTCTGACACTTGCTAGTTGATCTTGTTACAGTGGTTCTCGTGTCTGAGCACTTACTAGTGGATCTTGTCACTGTGGTTCTCGTGTCTGAGCACTTACTAGTGGATCTTGTCACTGTCGTTCTTGTGTCTGACACTTGCTAGTTGATCTTGTTACAGTGGTTCTCGTGTCTGAGCACTTACTAGTGGATCTTGTCACTGTCGTTCTTGTGTCTGACACTTGCTAGTTGATCTTGTTACAGTGATTCTCGTGTCTGAGCACTTACTAGTGGATCTTGTCACTGTCGTTCTTGTCTGACACTTGCTAGTTGATCTTGTTACAGTGATTCTCGTGTCTGAGCACTTACTAGTGGATCTTGTCACTGTCGTTCTTGTGTCTGACACTTGCTAGTTGATCTTGTTACAGTGGTTCTCGTGTCTGAGCACTTACTAGTGGATCTTGTCACTGTGGTTCTCGTGTGTGAGCACTTACTAGTGGATCTTGTCACTGTCGTTCTTGTGTCTGACACTTGCTAGTTGATCTTGTTACAGTGGTTCTCGTGTCTGAGCACTTACTAGTGGATCTTGTCACTGTGGTTCTCGTGTTTGAGCACTTACTAGTGGATCTTGTCACTGTCGTTCTTGTGTCTGACACTTGCTAGTTGATCTTGTTACAGTGGTTCTCATGTCTGAGCACTTACTATTGGATCTTGTCACTGTGTAGGATAGGGGTCCTCTTTCTGTTTTTTGTTAGTAACTTTCTATCAGTTGAACCAGTAGTGATGTCATTAACTTGATTTCTCATTCCTGACTGCATGCATGCAAAGAAACAACAGTGTAGTAGCAAAGTACACTTTGTACATCTTGTCCATGTACAAGTATATCTGTACATATTGCCTCTGCCAATACAATAAATCATCATTCCTGATCTGAAAGGTTAGCTATTGTGAACTAAATGACCCAAACTAGCCTCCTTAAAGCACTGTCTGACTCCTCTTCTGTGGGACTACCACATTCAACTATGAAGCAACTGCTATTTCTGCCTTCTCTGCATCTAATGATATTGTCATGTGGTCTCTGCCCTTGAGTTCTTCTCAGCACAGCAGCTATTTATGTTTAATGCTAGCCTCAGCAAATTAACATTGTTAAATAGTTATCATTGTCTCAGCCTCTTCTCATCTATGAATTCAGATCAGTAATTATGGCCTGGTAGTAAAATATTTTAATACCCAGACAGAGTTGCACACCGTGATTGCAGTGAGAAATCGAATACTTATTGTTTTAAATGTTTGCATCTTTACTACTGCTTAATTTAGCGTTTCACATAACATAGTGGTCTGAAATTTAATATCACTGTAGAACTGGGTTTTGTGTACTTGTGATAATACAGGATATTCTGTTAGTGGAATTAAATCCATAATTGTTGGTCTCCTCAGTTTCCCTTGATTGTCAGAAATTTTTTTTCCTGCCTTATTTTCTGGCATATATCTAACCATAACTGTAAAATGCTAAATCTACCTTCTTTGTAACAAACCCTGCAAACTATAACACATTCTGTGCTTCTAGAACTGTGATTTTTCTGCTGCAGCAAGTTTAGGGTAACACAGGTTGTATAGCAGGCAACAAATAGTGGGGATTCCTAGTGTCTTACCTTCAATTGTGTAGTGCTGAACTCACAACAGTATTTTTTATTTAATTGTTTGCTTTGGTCTTCCCTCCTGCAAAACATCAGGCTTATTCTTCCTGATTACTCAACTGACCCATTCATTCCCCAGTGGGACATCCGTATGGACCATTCATACCCTGGGTGAGAGTCAAGTAACCAGCGATGGGAACTGTAGTCTCCACCCGGGGGGGGGGGTTATAGTAATAAACTTTTCTTCCCTGTGCCTGTTCATTAGCATCCAGATGGTTTATGTGCAGGGAGCCTTTGCGACGTACATTCACAATTCCTTGTGTGATGTGATCAGTTGGCCTAGACCCTCTCCCTGCCACTCTTAAAGACATCAGGGACTGTACCTGGATTCTAAGACAAGTATGTAGCCCCATTCCTGGTTCCCAAGAAAATTCAGCAGACTAAGCCTTGTCATTCCTATCCTTCTACATGCCAGCATCAATGCCAGCAAGCCACTAATCAAACTCAGGTCATGTGTGCCACGATTAGGGCATTATTTTCTCTGTGCCAGTGGAACTGGCTAACCCAAAGTAGATTTCTTTAGATTCTTGCATAGACACCGCACCATAGCAATTTATTTCAGTTCATCTGTGCTTCATGCAGTCTACAGCAGATTTTGTTATAGATTAACCAAGTCCCAACACAGTAAAAAGTGGACTGGCAATAAGCCGACATTTTTGGACCTTTTTAACAACAAGCCTCTTTCTTTCTTTCTTGTGGTAAATGTGTACTAATATTTCCAGGGACATTCATATTGCTTTCATTCACCTGATAAGGGACCCCATTGTCATTGCAGCTTGTTACCCCCCACCACCATAGTTACTACTGCATTCTCACTTTGGCAGCAAAGGTCTCGGCTAATACCAAGTGAATTACAATTTTCAACTGTTCTTCGAAAGGGATTTGGAAGTGCCCTGAAATGAATGTAGAGTCTTTCACAGAAACAAATAGCCTTCTGTGATGTTTATCTTGCCAGAGTTTATTTGCTTTTTTAAGCCATGACCTAGTAAAAAAAAGTAAAGCAATCATTCTTACTCACATAATTGGTAAACATCCCACAATGGACTTAATACTGGCTAACAGGTCTGGGAGGTTAACCAGCTCTTCATCATACAGTCTTCTATGCAGAGCTGGATCATGGTAAAATGGGGCCTTAAACAGAATAATGGATCAGGACCCCCGTCACCAACCATGTCTGCCTCACTTTGGAGACTGAAGATGGGCATTTGGACATGGCAGATGCTGGACAGGAGGTGTCCACCAAAAAACAGATATGGGGGAAAACAGTACACTACAGTTCCATCTTGTTTTTGTTTGATTTTTGCACATCTCTGAGAAAATCAAGTGGCTAATCAAATGCAAGTCTGTCTTGAAATAGTTTTATGATAAATGCACGTCATGGATGTCAGAGAGTTTGACAGACAGAAAAAAGCTCTTTACAGCACTGTGGCTTCTAGTTGATAACATTGTGCTTTGCACAGTCTGGGGCCATCTTACTAGGGGTACTTTTGTGGACATACCTTTCATTGCGGTGGCCATATCATACCTTACTCCTCCTCATATGTATTGAATGGTATTGGCTTAGCAGATGGACTGACAGCAGTAAAATAAAATAAAATCTATTATCCAAGGGCCGTGGCACCACTTAAATGGATTTTCTTTCAGCCATATACCTAAAGAAATCAGTACCATCCATTGCATCCCCACTAGCAGTATTATTTAACAGCAGCCTTCGGAAAGCATGCTATTCTGCTATATGAAAATAAGTAAAGGTCACACCACTGTTTAAAGGAGAAAATCATCTTCAGGTTAAAAAAAACTATTAATAAATCACAATTTTATGTCCTTTATTGAAAATGCTTGAAATGTATAGTCCACAAACAATCGACATAACAAAGCATAATGTGTTCACATAAACTCTTTATGGTTTTACACTTGAGCATAGCACACAAAATAGACTTCTAACATTGGTAGAACATGTAATTACTCTTTGGAGGAAAAAATAGCTACAGCTGTATTATTTTTGGACTTTTCAAAAACATTTGATTTGGTCAGCTAGCAAATATTCCTAAATAACTTATAGGATCTAGGAAGTTATAACACATTTCTAACCTGTTTTAAATCTTACCTCAGTGATAGAGCTGAAGTTTTTATCTGATAGAATTCAATGTTTCCAACTTTCACCACTAACATAGGACTGCAGCATAATTCTTATAGGATTGTTTTCTTTTTTTTTGGGGGGGGTGTCATTCTGGAACTATCTAGGCATTACCTTTCATTGTGGAAATTCCCAGGACTTACCATTGATAGTAGTTTGACTTTCAAACATTTCCAAGATACAATCAAAGAAATTCATAAGAAGCTAGAAGCTCTGAACAGAATAAGCCTCTATCTGCTTCCTACTTCAATTTAGCAGAAAATCTGTGCATGTCTAAATTTCTTTATGGATTTATAGCCATGTAATGACCAAACTAATAACTTATAATAAAGCTGCTAAACTTGATACCAATGCACCATCTGACTGCTACCATTTTGGAAGTACTATGTGTGGAGTAAGTATATTATCTTACTTTTTAAACATAGACTAGTATATACCAGCTCCTGTCCTGACCATTCTACTCTTTTCTGTGAGACCTCAGATCAAAATGTCAATTTTTATTAAAGAAAAAGATTACAAACAGCAAAATAGGTGACAATAGTACTTCCTGATACTATCTAGAAATTCAGTGAAATCCACTTACTCCACAAATTAGGACCAATGGCCCTATTGCCACCTTTAAAAAGGTCTGTAAACACCCTAACCTGCATTTAGACCATGTGATGTCACCAGCTAGTGTTATACCTTTCACAAATGTGAAAGTGGTTCACGAGGATCAGAGCTCTATCCCCCCTTCAAAAAATTTAATCAATAAAATTAAATTAAAATCTTTGATGATTGTGGCTATTGACTAAATTGGTAGAAGTAATTGGGACTTTTATTTACCATGTGCTTTTCCTGACAAATAATTCTTTGGACTAGCATAAATTGCATCTCAGTTATGTTCTGCTCCCTCTTTCAGCTCACCATTGGACCTTTATCTATACCTTTGATGGCAGTAAATATGAAGGATGCAGTTTTTTACAGGGCATCTTAGATTGTTTAGAAGAACAAGGATATGAAATTCGACATACACATATCACAGACAATAAAACAAAAGTTCACAAAAAACTAAAAATCATGTACAGAAATCAGCACTTTCTAAGCAAATCTTCAAAGACCACTACAGCAAGAACCCATCTTAATCTCTACGCCACGGTAAGCCTCACAAATTCTCACAAATATTAAGAAATCTGACCTAGCAAAACTCAAAACTTGCCATAAAAAATCACAAAGTTTGCTACAGAATTAAATGTCAGATCCTATCATTGTTTGGCTTTAAAACAACTCTCTTGGCTCAGACTACCAAATCTACTTGCCTATAATCAACTCACCTTCGTCCATCGAATACTATATCGCCCAGAAAAAACACCAGTACTTCAAAATCTACTAATGCACTGCTCCAATAACAGGGTATTGAGATCCATGAAAAATCCTTCTTAAATATATCCAAACCACCTAACAATGCAGCTGGAGTTTCACTTTACTCAAACTGCATAGCCAAAACTTGGAATTTCCTGCCATTAAATATCAGAACAACTACTAACACTTAGGTTCATAGGTTCATACTAGGCTATCTGCCCTGGGGCAATTATAAGCCTAGCCCGATTCTGTATGGCTTATGCCACCCCTTGATTTGAGTATAATGTGCCCTTTTTAAGGTTTAGTTTACTGTGCCTCTGTCTAATAGTGACATGGGAGTAATCTCTGGGACAATCCTACGATCTCCCATCCACCTATCGAGATTCTTCTTGAAGAAATTCAGTGAGGTGCTCTGCCTCACATGAACTGGAATTCTATTCCAGAGCGAAGGGAGCCTCTGGGTTATGAACCTGTCCCTCCAGCAAGTTCTATTTATTTCTGTGCTGAGGTTCAAGTCCCTCGAGCGTGTGGCTCTAAGGGATTTAGATTTACTGAGGTGGAGCATGTCCATTAATTCTGGATTTGACATAGCTTTGTATGTCAGGCATAGATCGCCTCGAAGTAGGCGGTATGCAACTGAGTAGAGCTGGAGTTTTTTTAACCGAGCAGCATATGGCATCTGTTTGAGACCCTTGATGATTTACTAAGTTGTCTCAAACCTTCAGTTCATAACCAGTCTTATTCCAAACCACTACACTCCTACCCTTGTCACCTTGAGTAATCGTCTCAAATTGTATAAAGCTGTTCTTTCAATGAAAGTCAAATTGAAAGAAACATTCCTAAAGATTAAACTTCTCTGGTTGAAAGAATTTGTTGTTCAAAGATTTTTACTGCAGGACATGCTGGGGGGGACAAAAAGTGGAGGGTTTAAATTTCAAGGCCACTAGGTCAAAAGAGTCTTTTAAATTAATTTCTTGGTTTAAAGCCCAACATTTCAAATTTAATATTCTGTAAAAAACTTGGCAGTTCTTTCTCAAAATCAAAATGCAGTACAAAAAAACTTGGAACAAAAACGCTTTTATTCAACAATAATATTTCATCATTAGAAAGAAGGGAATCAGAAATATTAGCAACCAAATTTTATCTGTGTCTAAGCCTGGAGTTGTTGAAGTATTTTGCAAGACATTTATTTTTCTATTTCTATCTTTTCTACCCCGTCTCTTTTTTAAAAGGTTCACTTGCAAGGAACCACCTAAATTAGTGTTCTTAGAAACAAGGGACAAATCAGAAAATTAAACTTCAGTATCAGTGGCTGACAATAAATCAGCTGCTTCCAAAACAGGCATACATCTATAAACAGTGCATTTCTGTTTATTAGAACCACTTGTGTCCTCATTACTATTGTCAGCCACTTGAACACTCATCCATCTACCTATTTAACTGTATAAACTACTTAAAACTTCAACAGGGTGTCTTTATTCCTCCCACAGGGAGAGTATCAGAGAGAGAGTCTCCTAGGTCTAATAGCGAAAGTGATTTTATCTGGACTAATCGTTTGTACTCTGTTTCCTAAACCTTTACTAGGGCACACATCAAACACAAGGCCCCACTCATTCATGTCTACTGCTCTGCAAAAATCATGATCTGGATGCTCTGTCCTTCCTGTTATACTCAGTCTGACCACATTCCAGACTTAGAAATGACAGTTGTCTGTGCAGTCATAATTATACTATGGCACTTGAAGAATACAGCTACACAGATACATATGAGTAGTTTAACACATAGGATTAAGGTTATAAGATATTAGATAGTCCTAGGTTTGATTCTCCATAATCTCAGTTTTCCATCTCTCGTCTGTACTATACCAGACACTGAACAGCACTTGTAGGCTATAGTAATTCTGTCATGAACAGAACTTGACACCTTGCAGCCTTTGATAACTGAAAGGAAGACTCCAAAACTGATATGACTGGCTCCCGGAAAGGTGTTTCCTTGACTCCTTGGTAATCTTGTCATGCAGGTATGCATCTTACAGGTCTAAAGAGCTCATCTAGTCTTTTTTTGATAAGGAAGTTATCAACCAACCACACTGCAACAATACAGTAGTTGTGTTTTGATGCAAACTGATTATGGCTACTTAAGTCTAAGATCAACCTAAGGCACATGGTCTTTTTTGGCTCTAAAGAAGAACCTGTTGAGGCAACTGGGTCCTTTCTGCTGTAGTGTATCTCCTGAATTGCTCTGCTTTTTATAAAAGGTTTAACACTTCTTACAATAGCCCACTGTTCTGATGGAGTGGGATGGTGAGAAATGGAAGGGTGTGACTGGGAAGGGGAGAGAAAGGTGATCACATAGCATCTAGATATTATGTCCAGTATCCACGTGTCAGTATCTATCTTTCTGATGGCACAGTTGTATAATGAGTTGCATTTTCACCTCTGCCAGTGTCTGCTTTTGCTCCCTGCCTTCATGTAGGTTCATTGTCTGTATTCTGGTTTCCACCCTCATCCCAGAGACATATGGTAGGTGTATTAGCACATTTAAATTGTCACAGTTATAGTTGGACATTTAGAGCCCGGTTAACTAAACTGGTCCTTGATCACCTATAAAGAAACCATTTCTTGGTTTGTCTCCCAGCATTACTAGGTGCAGAGAGGTAAACCTATGTATGATCAAATTATACTTCATTGAATCACTGGTTTCCAAAAAATAAATATTGAAACTGGTGATTTGAAAATATAAAAATAAAAAACTTTTTTTTGCAGTGGGGCAAACCTCTATGCTGTGTGTGTGTGTGTGTGTGTGTGTGTGTGTGTGTGTGTGTGTGTGTGTGTGTGTGTGTGGTGGGTTTCCACTCTCACATATCTCTAAATTATATATACCACCTCCATGGCCTCAACACAGTGGAGAAAAGGGGAAAAATATCCAAAAGGTGCACTGCCAGCTTGCACAACACAGCACATTGCTGTGAAAGTAATACCGACATTGCATTTTCGATCTACAGCCACTTGCCTACCAATGCTTCATCCACCTGTAACCTGTAACTATGGCCCATATATGTACCGCCAAGAAAAAAAACTAGGAGGATGTGCTAGTGCACTGCAGATCTGAGGCACAAACCCAGACACCAGTTAGTCTGCCTCATTACACAATGTCATCGTCCTTGTTCTCTTTGCCTTTACGGGGTTGGTTGATGATTTGGTCTGTTCTGAAGGTCTGGATTCTAAACATGCAAACATAGTCATATCATGCATGTTGCCTAGCTTTGGCACTAAGCCAGTCTGTGGAGTACTAGGCAAGAACATTAAAATACTTTTAAAATAGATGTATTACCTGTATTGCCCATGCATTCCAGTTCTCAGCTTTGTTCCTTACCAAATGCCTCAGAAGGCATCCATGCATCCTGAATTATCTGTGGCTGATCTTGTTACTGTAAAAGTATATCAGGGCACATTATTACAGGTGATGTAGCACCCAGGCTCAGAGGCTTGGGCACATTATTACAGGTGATGTAGCATCCAGGCTCAGAGGCTCACAATGCAAATTTCTTTTGATGACATGAATAGCTGAACCTACTCCCAATAGTGTACAGATTAACAGAGGAAGAAAGTCTGCAATAAACAGTTACAATGTCATGTATTAATATAACTGCTGTCACATACCAGTGGAATTTCTCTGGTAGGATATAAACTGCCAGTGAACTTCATCTGATAGTTCTGGGTTTGGTTCTCGTCAGTCTCCACTTATTTAACTGTATGTCTCTGATGAGCTTACTTAACCAGTCAGTGCTCTTAGGTCATCCCTAAAAGAAGACACCAATGTTTAATGGGCTTACCCAATTATGAAATTAACACAATTTTTTTTTACATTAGAAGTTCAACATTTTTTGTGGTACCAGCAATTGCTTGACTTATTCAGTGTCTCAGCTGAAGTAATATGTAGAACTAAAAACTGTGCTAGCCAAGCTGCATCACATTGAGGACTGCTGTATCTCAAGTGTGCTGCTACATAATTAGAGCTGCGGTGCCTAGTCAAGGAGGACTGTGATCAAAATTGCACTCTACTGTGACTTGCATAACAGTGTTACAATTTCTTAGATGAGTGGAAATGTAAGTGTGGTCGAACTGTCCTAGCCAGATTTCCTTATAGTTAGGTCTGCACTGGCCAAGTCAAACTGGTATAAAATTATGGTTGCAGTGCTTAAACCGAATGGGTCTATAATCAGCAATGCAGTACTGAGCTGGTGTGTAACTGGGGCGGTTGTGACCTTGCCAAAGTGGTGCCTAATTACAGTTGCAGGATCTTAGCCAAGCTGTAGTATAATTAACACTTTGAATTCCTTCTCAGACAGGTGTGTAATTAGCGTTACGCTTTCTTCACTAAAATCATGTATAATTAGGATTACAGCATCCCTATTCAGGCATCCAAATTCATCTTCTGCAGCTCTTAAAAAAACAAATTAACAACTATAGAGGTTGTTTATTATGTCCCAGTTAGCAGAGTGCATCACAACTTAAATACAGAAAAGCAACCTGAAAAATGAAAGAATTGTCACTTTTTCAAATATATTAAGAATTTGTATTATGAAAGTATTTGGTACTTATTTTGGTTTTCAACAAATGTATCCATTAATATGCCATATTACCTTAAATATTAAACTGAAAGAAAGATAGGATTATATAAAACAAATATTTTTAAGTTCTATGAGAGCAGGAGATGCATGTAATACAAAACTTCAGCTTTAAGTATTTCACAGTGTATATAGTGTCCATTCAGTTAGCCTGTAAATTGGAAAATTTTGTATTCTTAAAGTGTGATCCTTTATTTTTCATTTTACTGGTTACATTTAAATACCTAAGCATCATTCTTCAGAGATTGAGAACACTAGAAAGGCCAGTATAATATATTTCCTGCCCACCAAGAAAAGAAATACAAAATGTTGCCAGTTGCTGCAGTTTCAGTTAGTTATGGTGTCCGGTCAATGATTAAGGCCCACTAAACACCATTGTCGCACCTCATGGATAAAGTGTGAGTTTAAATTTGGTTAAATGATATGCTACTAAGCAAATAGTAAACATATGTACTTTGCAAGAGTCAGATGCAGCTTTGCAGGGGGTAACTTACATAGAATTCATAGCTATAGTCAGAAGATTATAAATGTATATCTTACTCAAGAGCAATACATCCTTTTTCCCCTTGTCAGTCATTGTTATGTTGAGGCATGAAAATGTCTATTCGTTAGTACTCAAAATATCACAAAGTAGCTGAGACATACATAAACACAACTAGGAAAAATTGCTATTTAAAATGTCACAAAAATAAATGCACATTATTTTTGCAAGGGCTTTGCAACCCCACTATCCACAACAAGGATGCTCCCTCATTTGTCAACAAAATGATACACAACAAAACCTAGTGTCTCCAGAAAAAGTCTGTCTCTTTTTCTCCTTTCATAGCTGTTGTACACCAGAAAAAATGCAACTGATATCTGGTAGCCTGAAAAAAGTTCCACTCTCATCTCTTGGCATAAAGGATAGTTAAACAGGTGAGAAACAACTTGAGCATAGATTATATCCATCAGTTGTGGTTGTTACAATGTAGGAAACATCCTTTACCAGAAGGTACAGTGAACTCGTGTAGAAGGTGCAGTCCCGTTATATAGATGTTGCAAGCTTTGCAGCCTATCAAAAAAAGTTTTTAAACTCACTTCAGTACTATTTAAACAGTTTGTATGGTGCTACCAATCTATTCAATAGTCTATTACCACTGATGTCTGTGACAGAGCTGAAATATCATTTGATAAATTATGTAGCTCCCCCCATTTAGCACAAATTGCCCTATTTTCTGTAGCAGCACCAACAATATTAAGATATCTTTTATGCTAATCCATTTTAAAACAGTGTTCATATCAACCTTTACAGTTAAGGGTTCCCTTCTACACCCATCCAGTATTTAATATTTGCTTGTGTACCACATGTCAAAATAATTTGCATTCTATACCAATAGACACTCTTATAATAATTGTTCTTCTTTGTCCCTTTTCATTTTGTTTATGCAACCCTCTGTGACATAAAATGGTTTCATGCAATATGGTCTTCACTTAGTGCACAGAAATGTCTATATGCTTTTGTATAGCTGTTAAATTTTTTTTTTTTTTTACTTTGAAACCCACTGATCACAGCCACAATTCCCATACAATGACCTATGCACATTTCATTCAGTAATATGTGAAAACTGGTCTGTGCTTTTATTTTATATTACTTGTTATGCTCTAGAAGTTCACGTTTTCTGTCTTGTTTGGCCATTGTGCCTCTTTTTATGTAGTCCTTACAGTGTGTTACTTTCAACTTGTTTGCACTATAATAAAATCTCATAGCATATCTCCTCTTATGTAATAACACAAACATTTGTGCTATTTTTGATCTGATTGGAAATTTCATGTATCTCTGAGCTGAGTCTGAAAATCGTCCAGCAGGATCAATGAAGTGTGCTGGCCAACAAATACAAGTAAAATAAAAGTCCCTTTATAGATAATTTTTTTTCCAGAAACATAGAAATTCATTGAGCTGATTATTGCACTGTTTATCTTTTTTTTTTTAAATAAAATTTCATAGTTACTACCATGTAAACATTTTCTCACTTTATTATTTATAAATCATGTCACATTCTCATTAAAATCCTTTGTTTATACCCCAAACTTCCAAGGTGTTTCCAGAGGTATTTTTTTGTTATCCATAATCACTTTTTGCTCTTTTCTAGTGATGTTTTACTCATATGAATATCTAGTTATACCCTTTAATTAGCATAGTGTTTCTTGGCAACTGCTGTTCTGTAATGTGTTTTCTACATTTGTTAATAACTTGTGCTGCTTGTCAAATGTACATTACTCTTGCTGATATGACCTGGTCTTGTTGTAGTATGCTGTTGTATACTTAAAGTAAAAATGTTTATAAACAGACAAAGAATACACTTCTTTTCATTTTGTGCTAGTTTATTGCCCAGCCCATATCTGCGCACACCTCCTGCACATACAAAGATGCACATATGTAGGATGCAGTATCTCTAGGAGAAAGTTTACCTCCAGAGTTATTTACTCCTTCACTACCAGGCAACAGAATGTATCCTCTACCTTCTAGAAAACTAAGAATCATAACTCTCTTCTTCTTTGAAAGTTTCAGGTGCTAACATTTTTCAGCTGTATCATCACAGACTGTATTATGTTAGATATTATGGTTGGGTTCATCCTTTTTGAAATATTCCATGACTGAGGAAATGGGCACACACATTTTTAACATGGTGTCATGATGTCACATGTCAAATATATAAATGCACTCAAGTCCAACACCTGCCAGTTTTTTGTTTTATGCATCACATAACTCAAATATCCATCCTGTCATCACTATACTTTCCTGCACTCAGCGTCTAACAAACCTTTTATATGATCATTACATAACCTTTGAAGACTTGCTTTGATAGTGGTTTTACTGCTTGGGTGAAGACTGACATAAGTGTCAAAGATTCAACACTGCTACTCATAGATATTGGAGACAAAGCTATTGGTCTAACTCATGTTCAAAAAGGTAGTGGTCAAATGCTCCTTATATGGAGGTATATGCTGGAAACCTATATCAAGGATCAACGCTTGGAGGGTAAATGCAGGCCTAGTCCTTTAGGGGGCATTTCCATTTCAAAAACAGCCTTCAAAACCCTATGGATATTGAAATTCTCCTCATTTAGTGAGGACACCAGCAAATGCCAAGCCACCATTCACATCTGTTCTTCTGCTTCTCGACTTTCATCATTATGAGTCGGAATCATTTACAGGCAGTATAAATTGCCCACATGACTGTCTAGCAATGTTTTAAATACCAGCAGGCATTTTGTATAACTGATATGTTTAGGTACTCCACCAGCCTGCAAGGTTTGTAATAGAGGGCAAACTCCTTTCTTACGTTAATATGTGGGGAGTGGGTTACTATTTTTACTCTCCCTTAAGAATGGCAACTATAAATGGCAAAGTTCTAAGAGAAAATTATTTTGGATAGCCTAAGCAAACTTTATAGATCAGATGAGAAGGCAAGAAATGTGGAAAATGCATAACTATAGTTGCAAGTAGATCAGGATCAAATGGAGGAATGGTTAAGGAGAGGTGAATTTAAACCAAAAGATAAAAGGTTAATATTGGTGGCCCAAGACACTAGACTATCTACATGTTGGTTTACAAAGTCCATTGAACATATGGGAGAAACAGACAAATGTAGGTTTTGTAAAACAGAATTGTAAACAGTTGCACATCTTGTTGCTGGTTGTGAGGAATTCTAGGAAATGTGTACTAGTAATCTTTGATCTTATGTTTCACTTATGACTTCAGATATCCTTCGCATAAAATATCATTGAATTCTTCCCACTTTTTCTGAGTATTGCTGCAATGCGTTGTTTCACTCCAAAGGTAGGCAGAGGTAAAATATATGAACAGAGGTACTAAAGCAATACTACAACTTGGTGATGCAGTTCTAAACAGCAACTGTGCAATTGCATATAACCTTTTTATTACATAATAAACAATTAAATTAAAAGTCAAATGTTCACCTCTCATTATACAAAAATATTGGGGAAAAATGCTGGAGCTGAGGAAATGATCCTTTTGAGCTGTGACACAGGATTCGAATGGTCTTGACATAGTAAGACCTTATTAAGTTTAATTGTATTGAAAGTCCAAAAAGACATTACTAGAAAATGGAAACCAAGATTTCAAACAATGGTATTTGAACTATTGAATATTATAAAACAAAAATAACTGGGAGTGGGATCTTTAGAAAAGAGAAAGAACTAATTACATAGAAATAAATAGAATTTGTAGGATCAATGCATGCAAAATAATGTTGAGGAGGAGGAGTGAGGTTTAAGGGAAGGCAGGAATTGAACAACGTATGTAATGTTGGGCTGAATGATAACTGTTATAAAGAAAGAAAACGTGTAATATATAATGTATGTAAATGAAAAAAATGTTAATTTGGTTTTATTTTATTTTTTTATATGTGTGTCTGTGCCTTAACTGATAAATATTTTAAACACATTTATTAAATTATAATGTTTTATAGAGTTCAGTTTACTGTTTTCCCAAAGTAAAGCAACGGGTGATAATTTCCAATTTTTTAAATGTAGTTTTAGTTTTATTTATTTTCAGTGTAATCCTTTTGTAACACTTATAAAAAGCATTCAGAGCTTTTTGAATTTTTTTTCATGATTGCCTACAATGCCACCTCATTTACAAATCAGTGAATTTATAAAATCAGCATTTGTAACTGTTTAGATCAGACAAGAGAACATTAAATAGTAAGAGCACAAGAATTGAACCCTAAAGAATAGCATTTTTTTTCTTTTTTTTCACAAGATGAAGCCTAACCCTTAATTCTTACCCTGAATTTTCTTTTAATTATGCAGTGATAAACCTGTTTTCTAATGCATGGATTGATACAAAACCTTTTATAACGATATTATATCGGAATGAATTGAACGCTTTCACAAATGAGGGCCACTGAAAAATCATCCGGTTATCTATAAAAAGTTGAGATTGTTTACATCTAGTCTATGAACAGTTGTCATTCTCAAAAATATTTGTTTCTCCACAGCTTTATATACTTTACCAGGTCTGCAAAATAATGACAAAATCATGTCTGTAAGTCTATAAGCTTCAGAATGGACCAAAATGCCTAACAGCCAGCATGAGACCTGGTGAAAAAGATAACATAGTACCCATTCAGTTTTAATCTGACTCAAATGAAGTTCGGTCCAGTTTACTTACCTCACTGGTACTTAGGGAGCATGGCGCCCTATTACGCTGTCACAGACGACAGTTGTTGAATGCATCTTTGTCGAACTGAAAAGTGCAGAAAGGCAAAATAGCGAAGTGGCGTTTCAGCGAATTCTTATCCTGGGAAAGAATTAGTTTGGCCGCTTTCACTACTTTGCCTTTTTGGCACTGTAGTGCAATCTCAGAGTTGGTATAATTAAGTAGAGGGGTGTGGGTGGCGAAGACCCCACATTATGTAATGTTTTATATATTTTTTTCTCGGAACAACGATTTTTTTCCCTTGGAAAACATCTCTGTACTGAGGTTTCGACATTGTAAGCTTTCACTTACATGGGGTCGATTATATGTCATTCACTCTTCTGAGCGTGCAATATCATAATATAGACCCGGCAGCATGATTATTACTTCCTCCTTTTTGCATACTCCAATAACATGAATATTATTTTGCTGAGCCTTATCTTTTTTAATTTCTCCAAGTCTTTGGGGTGTCTAATACCATAAT
This sequence comes from Protopterus annectens, assembly GCF_019279795.1. Classification (NCBI taxonomy): domain Eukaryota; kingdom Metazoa; phylum Chordata; order Ceratodontiformes; family Protopteridae; genus Protopterus; species Protopterus annectens. Next base: position 471,657,578 of record NC_056725.1, read on the forward strand.
GGGAATGCACCCCATTCCTAAGTCAAAGTACAATTAAAGTTCATGAAATTAGCATTGTTTTAATCTTTGATGTTAGCCAGAAGTGCTGTTCGCAGCATCTGCAATGTGCCCCATTAATGATTCTTGCAATTCGTACAGAGTTATATGTGTCGGTAATATATCTAACTAAGATTGTAAATTCTTTTTTATAAGACCCTTTGCTCCCACTACTATTGGAACTGTCTGGGTATCCTTCTTCTACATTGTCCTTGTTTCTGCCTGGAAATCCTGTTATTTTATGACTTTGTGTCTCTCTGTACATAAGACACTATAGTTACTGGGTGTAGCAATTGCGGTGATCAATGCTAATTTTGTCTTCTTTTCCTGGACTTTTATATCTGTTTTTCCAATTTTTTTGAGCTGTTGGTAATGGGTGATCCTATGTGATATAAACTTCATCATTTTCTATGGTGCTTTGGGCTCATGTTTCCATTGTTTTTCAGCTATTTCAATCTCCAGTGCAACAATCTCGCCACATTATTATGCCTTTCAGCATACAGTCCTTCTGCCATTAGTATTTCACAACCAGCAACAAGACATGCGACTGTTTCCAATTCTGTTTTACAAAACCTAACATTTGTCTTTCTCCCACATGTTCAATGGACTTTGTAAACCAACATGTACACAGTCCAGTATCTTGGACTGCCAAGATTAACCTTTCATCTTTCAAGTTAAATTCACCTCTCCTTAACCATTCTTGCATTTGTTCCTGATCAGCATGGGATTGTTCCAAGAGTTTCTATACTTACAGATATATTTATACATTTTCTTCATTTCTTGCCTTCTCATCTGGCCCTTCACCTTATATTCTTTCTTTTGTTTTTTTGGCTCATTCAGTTGCTGCCTGATTTTTACCTACTTCTTGTTTGATTTTCATTCCTGCTTGATGCCGATTTGCTTCTGCTAAACAAAACAGGGAAGTAATTTTAGACTCATTCTCCTCATGTATCAACACATTCACTACATTTGGGTCTTGTGAGGTCAGCAAGTATGTATGCAGTCCCACGACTGCAGATTGATGCATGTAATCAATTTCGAGGAGGCCCATACCACTTTCAGAATGGGGAATATATAGTCTTGGTATGTACTGATTTTTTTTTTTTTTTCAATAATAATTCTTTCTTTTTTTCCAAATGTTAATACAATACTACAACATATTTACAATATATACATGAATGCTTCCAACAGTTGCATAGAGTCATTATACATAAGTATATACTTCTAAATAGGTATTACAGAAAAAGAAAATAAAAATCTAGTATCAATATAAGGCTTATCTATAGAAAACTCCATAATTAGTCTGTACTTCCTGGAGAAAAGTGGATTGGAACCTTAAGCTAAGACAATGTTAAAGATTTGCTCCCATATTTTTGTATTATTTACACTTTTCTTATGATCATTAATTAGTAATTTGTGTGCTAAGATATGTTTTATCGCTACACTCTTAAAGTTTTCCCCATGAAGTCTGGGATGGATTCAACCAATTTGTAGCTATATACAGCTTCATTAACAAAAAAATATTTACGAGTATGATCCTTTGGGATCTATCCAAATTAATTGGCGGAATATGCAGAATCATAAACTCCCAAGAAAGTGTAGACTGTTGATATCCCATTTTTTGTAGTTGGAATTTCAAAGAATTCCAGAGTTTAAAAATACATTTACAACTCCAGAACATGTGTAAAAGGTCAGCCGTTTGGGTATGTACTGATTTTTATAAATAATTTGAGTAGCATGATGGATCCTTCTTGTTTTCCTGTCAAACCTGTCCAACACCTTTTGAGGCCAGTCAGTCACTCCAAAATTTTAAGCTAGGACAGGAAGTGAAAATTGATGTATGGTTTAGACTTTGTAGATGTCAGTGCTGTTTTCAGTATTAATTTAAGTCTTCTAAATTTCCTTACTAAGTTTTATTTGCAATTGTTCATGTTTTATTGTTGATCCTTCATCAGTTTCCCAAATTTTGATACACTCCCTCTTACTCAAGTTTTTTTATATCACATTACTGTACTAAACTGATGTTTTCTTGGTGCTGCAGCTTTCCTGCTTTAGAGTTTGCTTTTGCACATTTATCACGACCAAATTACATTCTTGTGTCATCTGAAAATGTTTTGACCACTTGCAGTTGTGCTTTCAGTTCCTGTTCTGATGAGCTATACAGATGTTCTTCATCTCACATTGCTGCAGTCCTTACACTTGGGGTAGTCCGCTGTCCTCGGTCGGTTTAATATCAAAGTATTTGACTGACATCAGGGCGTCAGGGGTACAAATCGCATGACCCGGTCCATATCCTCAGTCTTTTTGCGCATGGTCCGATGCAGAAGCAGCGTTGCAAGTGCGGTTGGCGTTCTGAAATTGTCGATTTTTTGAGTTTCAGAGAAGTTTCAAAAGGCTAAGTACCCGTTGGGGAATATTTTAGTTTTTCTTGCCTCAGTGGTTTACGGATGTCAGAAAAAGTGAATAATTGTATTTCTTGTGGGAAACAGATAAGACTACCATACTTTGTGTATTCCTTGTTTAGGGCCTGAGCACGACGTTGTTGGGTGTCGCTTTTGCTAGCTAGATCAATAAAAGCGCTATTAAGGAAGATTAGATTGTGCCAGGTTAATTATAAAATGCCGTCGGATGCTCCGGCCGCCGCTTCGAAAGCGCGGACAACAAACAGTTAAACCTAGGCTAGAGGAACCGTCAGTACCGGACGCCGGGGTTCTTTAGAGTCGGTGGGGGCCGGTGGGTCCACGGGAGGTTCTTTTGGGATCCCAGGGAGAGACTTTGTTATTGCAGGATGTGGCCTCTCAGGAGGCAGGCTAGGCTGATGGGGCTTCTCAGGTTACTATACTCCTCCTGCCTAGGGTGGTTAGGCCCTCTTCTTCTGTTTCCAAGGCTTCTCCCAGGGCAGGCCAGGTTTAGCTTCAGTTGGTGTTACCCCTAGCTCTTCAGGAACTGTGCCCAAGAAGCATATGCTTAAAATGGCAGAAGATTTGATTACTTTGATTAGGGTTCTATGCCCTCCTGATAAGAGACCTAGGGTGGAGCCTGAGCTAGAGTTTTGAGCAGGCTTCAGATATTTCAGAGTCTTCGCTGAGGACTTGCAGGAGTACTCTCCTTATTCTGATTCTGATGTGGATGATTCTACTCCTTCTGCTTCTCCTCCTGAGGATTTTTCTTTTCAGAAACTCTTCATTCCATGAGGGAGCATTTTAAGTGGGAAGGTCAGGACTTCTCTGATTCCAGGAAAAGGCTTAGGGAATTTTTGTTTTACCCCAGCATAGGCCTTTGGCTATCTCCTGTTTTGGATGTAGTGGAAGATGTTTTACAGAGGCTTCTCTTAATCCTGATTCTTTGCCTCCTGCTCCTGTTAAACCAGATAGGTATTACAGGGTGCCTGAAGCTCATAAGTATCTTTTAAGAGTCCTAGGGCGGACCCAGAAACTGTTAGCCAGGGGCCTAAAGGTGTTAAGGCTTCTGTTGTTAAGAATCCGGTTCCTGCAGACAAAGAGGCCAGGGCCTTGGATAGATGGGGAAAGAAAGTTTATACTTCTTCCACTCTTGCTATGAGGGCTTTGAATTGCCAGTTTCACATGTTGAAATACCAAAACTATCTCCTTTCACAATTGAAGTCTAAGGTTGATGCTCTGGCAGAAGGTATTGATTGTAAAGAGTTGCAAGATTTAGTACATGTTTCTGAACAGGTGGGTAAGCATTCTTTGCAGTGTGGTTTTGATGCTGTACAGGCCTCGTCTAGGGTGGCTGCCACTGGGTCAGTTCTTCGCAGGCACGCCTGGCTGAGGGATCAAAATTTATCTGAACATGTTAAAACAAGGATTTTAGATGCTCCTTTACAATCTGACGTGTTGTTTGGTCCTCCTGTTGAGGCAGTTTTAAAGAAAATGGAAGACAAGGCTAAGTCTATGCAGACTGTTAAAGATTTTTTGCAGGTCCAGCCTCCCAAGTTTAGTAGAAATTGGCCTACTAAGGGGTGGACGTATCCTTCTTATGATTCCCAGTCTAGGGGTAGATCTAGACGTGGTAGGGGCAGAGCTCAGGGCTCTTTCAGGCCTAGAACAGGGAGTTCTCCTGCACAGTCTTCGGTGAGGGCAGGGTCAGTCCAACAGACCCAATGACCTACCTTTTCAGCTGCCAGAGCCTTCTCGTCTGGCAGCACCTTTGGGAGGAAGGTTGGCACTTTTCAAAGAAAATTGGAGTTTAATTACCCAAGACAGATGGGTATTGGATAACATCCCACACGGTTACAGGTTTTATTTCCATACCTTGCCTCCTATCAAAGGCATGCCAGACGTTCCTCCTCAACAAAGAATAGAGGCTCACAAGCAAGTTTCTCTGTTACTCCAAATAGGGGCCATACAGCCGGTCCCTATGCCAGTAGTGCCTAGGATTTTATTCTCGCCTGTTCCTAGTACCAAAGAAGGGGAACACGGAGACCAATTTTGGATTTATCTACCCTCAACACTTATCTGGACATTCCCAAGTTCAAAATGTTGGCGTTACAGCAGCTTTTACCTCTGCTGGGCAAAGATCATTGGATGGTAACTTTGGATCTCAAGGAGGCTTACCTTCATGTTCCTATCAGACTAAGTTGCAGGAAGTATCTGCAGCTGGGACTTCTCACTATCAGTTCTCTGCATTGCCCAGAGTGTTCAAAGTTCTGGCTCCATAGCTTTCTTCAGGCTAAAAGGAATACAGATCTATCCTTATTTGGACGACTGCCTGATTCTGGCTCAAGGAAGGAAAGAGCTTCTTCATCATTTGGAATATGTGATAGCAGTGCTAAGATGCCTGGGGTATTCTAAGTCCAGTCTAGTACCCTCTCAGGACATGTGCTTTCTGGGTGTGAGACTGAATACAGCATCCCAGATGGCCTTTTTGACCCCGGACAAACAAAAGAGTCTATCCCTTTACTTCCATCAACTATCTCATCAGTCCGGGCTGACTGCAAGGACAGTCCTTCAAGCCTTAGGGTTCATGGCATCTTGTATTCTGGTGCTTCCCAATGCCAAACTGCATATGAGGAAGCTGCAATGGTATCTCAAAAATGTATGGACACAGCACTGCCAGGATCTGGACACTGTCATTCAAATAATAACTTGCATTCAAAAGGAATTTTGTGGTGGGCTCAGGAATGTCACCTAAACAAGGGACTCTCTGTGAGATTTTAACGACAGATGCCTCAGACAAAGCTTGGGAGCTCATCTAAATGGAAAGTGGATACAAGACAAGTGGCCTGCCAGACTACAACATCTACATATCAACCTGAAGGAGATGTTAGCAGTCCAGTTTGCATTAATAGCTTTCAAGGAGTTACTTCTTCCAGGGCAGGTGTTGATTCTAACAGACAACACAACTGTCATGTGGTACATCAACAAGCATTATCCTCTATGCAGGCAAGCAATGATTTTGTGGGAGACTGCTCTCAGTTTACAGCTCAATCTTCAGGCAAGGTTTCTGCCAGGAGCACAGAACTCCTTAGCAGATGTGTTGAATTATGGATCCCCACAGTGGAAATTGGATCCTCATGTATTTCAGAAATTGACAGTGTCATGGGGAACCAGACATAGATCTGTTTGCTTCTCCACTAAACCATCAGCTGCCAAAGTTTTGCACAAAAGGTTTCATCCCACAGCTTGGAGAGTGGATGCTCTTTCTTTCAATTGGAGCAATCTTCATGTGTATGCCTTTCCACCTCTGCCTCTCCTCCCAAAGGTACTTCTAAAGGTCAGACAGGACAAGCCAAGGATGATTTTAATAGCTCCAGATTGGCCTCGACAGCACTGGTACCCATTACTGAGAAGTCTAGTATGGAAGCCTCCATGGCCTTTGCTTGATTCCACACCTGTGTGTCACAGGAGGACAGCCATTTGCTCAATGTCAAGCTTCACTCTCTGCACCTAACAGCCTGGCATATTCTGTTTTGAACCATAGTGGGCCTCCACTTCCTCAGCAAGTTTTGAATGTTATTTTGGAAGCTAGAAGGCCTAGTACAAGGAAAGTGTACGCAGATAAATAGAAGAGATTTTTATTTTGGAGTGCAGCAAAAGATTTTGATGTTTCTGGGCCTAATTTGAGTGTGGCTCTTCAATATCTTACTGAGTTACTGGACAAAGGTTTGTCTTTCTTCTATTAAAGTTCATGCTGCAGCAATTTCGGCTCACTATGATTGTGACCCACCATTGTTTTCTCATTCTTTGTTCAAGCAATTTCTTAGAGGGGCAAAGAATATAAGACCCCTAAAAGCTCCTGCTCCTGCTTGGGATCTGAATTTTGTGTTGGAGAAACTCACTCTACAACCTTTTGAGCCTGCAGCTACTTCTGAGTTGAAATATTTATCATGGAAGACTGCTTTTTGTTGGCCATTACCTCTGCAAGAAGGGTTTCTGAATTGCAGGCCCTTATTTGAGCCTTTCTTGATTTTCCATAAGGATAGGGTATCTTTAATCCTTCCTTTATGCCTAAAGTGGTTTCTAGTGTGGCTTTAAACCAGACTATTCATTTCCCAAAATAAGGGGAAAAGATTTTGCACACTTTAGATGTACACAGGCAGTTGCGATATTATTTGGACAGAACTAAAGGGTTCAGGCAGTCTCAGCAGTTGTTTGTTTCTTTTGCTTTGGGTTCTCAGGGCAAGCCTGTGTCAAAACAAACTATTTCTAAGTGGATTGGGTTTTGCATTGCTTTCTGTTATTCCCATCATGGCAAGGAGATTCCAGCTGGGATTAGGCCTCATTCCACTAGGGCTACTGCCACTTGACAGCTTTTTTGAGGGAGTGGCAGCCAAGGATATTTTGGAGGCAGCTACTTGGAGTTCAGTGCATACTTTCTCTAGGCATTATCACCTACCACTTTACTCTAAATCCAGGGCTGGTTTTGCCACTGCTGTTTTGCAGGGCATTTTTTGGCCATCCTCCCTTACCTCTGCTTTGGGATTCTGACTGCAGCAATGTGAGATGAAGAACATAGTACAGTTTTGTACCTACCATAAATGTAGATGTTCAAGATCCACAGTTGGGTTGTAAATATTGTGTATATTGTATATATTGTACAGATAACTAGTGCAGGGGTGGTTGGTTGTTTGTTTGTTGTCTTTGACCTTTATGTTTAGGGTCTTCTGACATCTGGGGCAAGAAAAGACTGAGGATATGGCGTCGGTCATGCGCATTTGTACCCTGCTGATGTCAGTCAAATGCTTTGATATTCGAGGACAGCGGACTACCCCAAGTGTAAGGACTGCAGCAACGTGGATCTTCGAACATCTACATTTATGGTAGGTACAAAACTGTACTTTTTAAATCATCTACAAAAAAAAGACGACAAGTCCTCACATTTTTTTTTGTTTGTTTTTGGGAGTTAAATTCTAGCCATAACCTAATCTGTTAAGTAGACACCTTAATGGGTTAAGGACAAGACAAAAGAGCAGCGGTGACAGAGACTCACCCTGGAATATCCCCCTTTGATTTCTTTATCCCTGTAATAATAATTTATTCTTTATCTTGGCTTAACTGCAAAGTGGTTTACCCACTGTTTTATGCACTGTCATGTAATCAATCAGTGTAGGATGTGTCTAATGCATTTTTAAGCACTCTTTTATCCATGAATGTGGGATACTGTCAAATACTTTTTTGTAGTCTATCCACACCATACATGGATTCTTCCCCTTTTTACAGTTTTCTATTATGACTTTATTTCACAACAAATGATCCTTTCTTCCACATGACTTTCTTTTATTACCCTTTTGCTCTATTGCCATGATTGAGTTTTCTTCTAAATGACTATAGACGTCAATTCCAGTGTATAGTTTATATGTTGTGGGAAGGCACGTTTTTAGTCTACAGTTTTTAGGATAGCTTGCAGGTTCTCTCTTAAGTAAGAGTATTGTTTTTCCTGTAGTTAACCAGGCTGGTGTATGTTCAGGGTGCGCATATAAATAGTTAAATCTTCATGTAAAGATGTTAATACTTTTAGCCAGAAGTTAGGTACTGCATCTGGGCCTGGGGTTGTCCAGTTAAGAGCTTTTTCTTTTGTTTCAATTTCTCTGGCCATTACTTCATCCCATTTCATATCCTGTACATTCGAATTTCTTATTTTTTCTTTTATTTCTTCTGTCCATTTAGCGTCTTTGTTATGTTCCACAGGATCTTCATAGATATTTCTCCAAAATGTATCTATTTCTTCTTTTTTGTTGGTGTTTCAATTCCTTTTGCCTAGTTTCTCAATTCTTTATAAAACTTTTTGGGTAATCAGTGAATTGCTTATTTTGTACTTTTCTTTTATATTTATCTGCATATATTTTAAGTTTTTCTGCCTGTGCTGATATTTCTAGTTTATTATTTGTGATAATGCATGATAGATCCTGATCTGTTCTGGTACTGTGCATTGCTTTTATCACATCTATCTTTCTGAGTATTTTTGTTGATCTTTTCCCTCTTCTGTACTCCTCTAACAGTGACACTTCTTGTCTTAATTGCTTTATCATTTTCTCTATTCGATACTTCTGTGATGTCCCCACTCTGGACTAGTAATCAATGAGCCTGAATTCCCACCACTGACACTGGAGAGGGACTTGGAACAAAAATGGAAACACCCAGTATTTCCAGATGCAGCTCTCTGCATTAAGCACAATTTCCCCTTAAGAGCACACAAGGAACACACACAGTCTGATGGCTGTTTCTCTCTCTCTCTCTCTCTCCCCCCAGATCCCCAATAAGACTCCCCACTGGCACAACTGTAGAGTTGAGTCCTCAGCCAAGTGTCCAAGCCAAGTCCTCCACCACACTCTCTATGAAACCAGTGTTTCATGTCCCTGCTCCCAGCAGTTGACACACACACACACACACACACACACACACACACACACACACACACACACACACACACACACACACATATACACACTCACCCTGGAAAGGCTGGCACAGATTTATTGGCTATGCTCCCTTCTGCCCAGACTGTAAGGCAGTTACACTGCCACCAGACACCCCCAAAGCCAGTTACTCTAAGGTTCTTGCAAGGGTACCCAATTATACTCAGTGAAATTAATATTAATACAAATTATAGTGTTTAGCCAATGCAGTAAAGCTTTCGGGAGTGGCCACAGAGTCACCAAATGGATATGAGTACTCTCAATGGTTAAAATATTCTCTAAAGGACTGGCCACAATGAATGCTTAAAGATATTTAATGTTGTTGTTTGTCTTTCTGCTTTTTCCCAGTAAGGGGTCACCACAGCGGAACGCCAGTCTGCTAATGATTGGCAGTAGAGGTGTCAGCTCGATGCCCAACCTTCAATGAAGGCACGCCCATTTACGCACGCATGTCTTTCAAACGCTACCCAACTGCAAAAGAACATGAAAATATGGAATATTTATTTACAGTAAACACCAGAGTTTCAGTTACAGGAAATATTAAAATAACACAGATGAATAGATTCACACAGATACAGAAAAATCGGTACTTAACTAATCTCACTATATTTTCCTGACTGATCTAAAGAATTACCGTTCTCTGGTTCACTTCCTAGAGCAAGTCAAGATGAAGTAGGTAAGGGTCTTTCTTTGTCAGGTTCCAAAAACAGTGTCCTGAGACTTCAGTGTCACCTAGTATTAAAACATAATTTTTAGTGATGGATTACTGAATGACATTACATACATCTGGTCATCTGACTTCTTGTTCTCATGCTAGCCCTTGGCTAGAAGCTTCTGGGATTTAGCACATACGTGTCAATAATACACAGACATAGAGCTTGCTAAGATCTGTTGCAGTTTCTGTAAGTCATAAAACAATTTCAATCCTCCACCCTTCCAAAGTAGCAATTAGTTTGCCCCAAAGACAATACAGAAAGCTTCCTAGTATAGACTTTCTGTCTCTGGCTGCCATGAGAACTGTAAGATACAATCTTTATGGCCTAAGACAGGTAATTTAATTTCAAACTATTTTCAAAGTTAGGTGGATTAAGATTATTTTTTTCTTTTCCAGTATCCTTTGCTAAAACATATACATTTAAACAGTTACAATAATACATGTATATTTATTTTGCTGTCCAGCAGAGCACACTGTTGGTACATTTTTAATACAAGCAGCTTTACAAATACCTTTTTCAACACAAGCATCTGTAAACATCAGTTTGATATACAAATGACATATAATTATTTTCAAAATTCCAACTAGCTGTGCTAGCATATGTTACACATCCAGTGTCCTACTTCTCCTGGCATAGCTGGCAATACCTCACATCGTCACAACTTCCATGATGGCATTTGATTTCTCCCCTTCCTTTCCCTTACTACTATGTGTTTTTGTAGTAAGACTTTATCTGTTGTTAATGTAGCTGCACAGTAATGTATCTTATTTATTTCTGTTATATCACATGGATCTCTGTGGATAGTCCTAATTACTGTGCTCATTTGTTTTTTTAATTTCTAATTTCTGGGGTTTTATTGACTTTGTGTAGTCTGTTTCTTTCATTGGTCATAATATGTCTGGCCATCTCTATTAAATCAAGCAACTTTTCTCTTAGATCATTTCCTTCTAAAACTGAGGGCACATTCTTTTTTCACCATTTCCTGAGGACATTCTGTATAAAGTTCCAGAGCATATTCCTGTGCCACATTTTCTTCAATTTCATCCTGTGTCATCCATTGCCCTTTCATGTGGGAACTCACTGGCCTATCACTCCACAATATTGACTGTGTCAGAATTGCCACGGTCTCCTGTTCCTTCCCTTGCTGTGCAATTCCAGCTGAACTTTTGTACTGGTTTCCTGTGGAAAGCTTCAAAGTATTCAAGAACTTAAAAGTGCTCATCTCTCAAATTGAAAAAGGCTGTGCATGATAACCCTGATGTAAATTTGTGTCTAAACAAAAACTGGATCACATGCAATGGTTAACTGAGCCTGCAGAACAATGTCAAAACCAAAAAAAAAAAAAAAAAAAAAAACTTCAGGCTCTGGAAACGCCATCTGGTTTATTACTGCCCAAATTTAAAGAAACAGCAGTGCTATAAAGATATGAATTACTACAGTATGGATGAAATAGCAACTAAACATGGGACATTCCCATGTTATAACAGAGTTTGTTGCAGGTACATATTAGTTGATAACATATTCATACACCCTAAAACGAAAAGCAGATATATTTTTAGATGTTTTGCCACATGCAACACAGTGAATATTGTATATCTAGCTACTTGTGTGAAATGTTCAGGGTTTTATTTAGGAATTGTACCCGAAAGCTCAAGGACCATATTATTGAACACCAATCTGAGATATCGAAGGAACATTAACACTAATTCTTTACCTAGGGATATTGATGAACAAGGATCCGACCATGAATTTTATTTTATTTATTTTTATTTAACGTTTGCTGACCAGGAAAAGTCTGACTAAGACAGAGCCCTATTTTTAGTGGAGGCCTGGAGAGAACCGCTCAAGATGCATGTCTTTGGAATGTGAGAGGAAACTGGAGTATCCAGAGGAAGCCCATGCAAATGCAGGGAGGACATGCAGACACCAGAAAGAAGGCACCCAGCCAAGAATCGACCTGGAGAATCTCATGCTGTGAGGCAACAATGTTTACCGCTGCACCACTGCCCCACCCGTTTTAGGGTGATAGACATGGTCCATAAAAACATGAGAGGTGGAGATTTAAATAATTTGTTAGAGGTTAGTAAGTATAATTGGATTGTTCATTTACAGACTGATTCTGAACCTGGTGTTAATGCTGCAGTATTAAACCTGTTTTAAAAAATAAACAGATGCAGTTAAAGTGATATAAAACAACACAGAATATAACTATTTTAATTATTTCTATATTTTAATTTGTTTAATATTATTTGATAGAAATATTTGATTTTTTTTAGGAAGATATTGCGCATATTTATATTCTTGCACTGTGGTTTTGAGATTTTTATAATTGACTGACTGAGAATGATTTGTGATTGGGGGCTGTGTCACATGATTTTAGTTTGCATGTCTTTTAATGTGGAGTGCTATTTTTTTCTATTATGTTCACACTGAAGAAGGATGTAAATCCAAAAGCTTTGTGTTGCTTGTAATAAACCATTTGGTGTTTTCAGATCCTGAAGTTTTTTTTGGTAAATTTGTGTCTACCCATCAAAATTATGCTGTCTTACCATCCCCGTTCAAGATATGAACATTATACCATTTGCTGCTCAGTCCACTGCTTTAACTACGGTACCAAATCTCCTTTCCTACCAAGTTATATAACAACCCAGTGGCAGACCATGTTACTATAGAAAAATAGAATTTCAAAAAGGGTCTCGCATAACACCGGCACCTAGGACCTTACCATTCCACCAGCTGGTATAGACAGTAGCTTTTGTGATATGTTTGGAAAAAGGGTGTATATATTTACTGCACTTGGTTTAAGATTAGTGAACAACCAAACTCCCTTGGTAAAGACTCAGCCTGGTATTTTAAAATAAACTGATGATCTCACTCTCTGCAGCCGACCTGACCTTAAGAGAGATAATTATAAAGCTCACCTAGAGAGCAAATACAGAAGGCTCACAAACGGTCAGATGCATTTATTGTTCAGTGAGTGCCTGTTTCCAGGGCAATGATCTCCAGAATTCTAATTAGATAGTTTGCTTGGCTAAGAACACAAACATTTCTAGACTGGAATGATAAACTTTAAATATGCATCTGGTTTAGTCTTTTTTTCTTTTGCCCTCCATCAAAAGAAGGCTTTACAGCAATTGGATGAGAAAGGTAAAACCATGCAAAATGCAAAGAAAATGGTTAATGTCCCTTTCCTGGGATATATTGCATGTACCTTTGCAAGAGCGGGCCATTTTGTTGAGATCATACGAGAATAAAAATGTCACACAAATAAATAATCTTGGAGAAATACGGAGCAGCAGACTCAGGAAGAGCAGCAACAAGGATTTCCATCCCCTCTCATGAAAGGTTATTGCCATCATTACTTCATACATGTCATTTTTCTTTCCTTGGGAATATGATTCTGACTCTCTGCAGAAACCAACAAACCACAAATCAGTAAGTAATACAGGCAGTGTTGAGGGGTTACTTTTTAAAGGTCACCATACCAGCCCCTAATTTCATCCCTTTTGCTGCTAAAAAGTAACCTGATGTTGCTATTCCAATAGTGGAACATGTTCTATATATTTTAGCATTGCAATCAGTTTTTCATTATTTTTAATCTTTTTTATTTGTTAACTGCATTTTCCCACTATGTATAATTATCCGTTTTTGGGGTGACTTAACAGCACTGTGTTGTTAAGTACCTTGTTTAGAATCCCACAGTATGCAGATAAAGCCTGACTCCAGTGTCATGATTCATGATATTACAAGGACTGTAAAATCCCTTAAACCAGGCAGATATTGACTATGACCAGGTAGTGGCCCAGGTGGTTATGAATGACTTGAGGCATTCAACCCAGAGGGACATGCAGAGAGACATGCTGGATCTCACTATGCATGTGTACAACACAAGCAAGCCTTCTGGCCCTGAGTGGAGTTCTGTCATCACCTAAAATGATGCCCAGATTCAAAGTAAAGATAATTGGCTTTAAATAATTGACTAAGTAGCTGATGTCATTGTAGAGGAGGCCTATATTTTCGGCTTGTAACAAGATGATTGACAGGCCTACTCGCTTCTCAAGGGAGGCCTGAACCTTTCGTGTCATGGCTTTCACATACAGACCAAAGCCTTTGCTACCATACTTTTTTAGGCAAAGTACATCTTCTGGACATCGTAGCTTAAGGAACAAAATATGCAAAATTAACTCTGATTCTGTGCACAGAACACTCACAGTAGGCTTGCAGTATTGTAAGTGGTAAATATGATAAAAAGTATAGGTTGCAGTGAATGAGTACTTTGGCCTAAAATGCCAAATTATATGCCAAATTTTCTAATATGCAGATAGTCAAAATTGGAGATTTTGCAGTATTTTCCAAGAAAATTTAAAAAAATCAGGATAATTATTAATCCTTTTCTCTAAACTGCCAGAAACATAAAAGGAAATAGACTTCTCAAGTTATTTTTTCAATACCCCCCCAAAAAAAGGGAAACACTGGAGACCCCATCTGGATTTTTCGTATCTGATCTTACTCAAACTGACAAAGAAATTTGAAAAGCTGACTCCACAGGCTTTCTTATCTCTTCATCTACAAAATGCCTACCTACTGAAGTCGGGCATGCAGGATGCTTAATTATGTAAGATATTCATTTTTTCAGGTCCCAAGTGTGGAAATTCATATTTGTTTGCATCCTTTACATTTGTTCTTCCTGTTGCATCCAGAGGTGCCTGATTCCAGTAGTTGCACATGGTGGATACGTATTAGTATATATATATATATATATATATATATATATATATATATATATATATATATATATATACCCTTTCCTGGATAGTTGCTTAATTCAGACCACTTCTGTAGAAGGCCCTCTTTTATGTCTAGTACCTAGACATTGCTTCTAGTCCTTGTCACTCAAATCTGTAACACTGTCAGGCAAAAAGGGATTGTGACCAATAGTGAATGCCAGATCCTACAGAACCTGTCTCTTTCAGGAAGTATTCCAATGATGGATTTGTGGAAACCTGTTTATTTGCCAGGATGTTTTTGAAGGCAATGGGATGTTTTATATACTAAACCTCGGATGAAAAAACATCAGTGGGAACTCAGAAACTTGTGGTACGAGAACAAACACCCACTGGACTGCTTTAACCCATACCACTAAAGAAATGTAAATATGTTAAAATCAACATGTGCAAATATTCATCTAAAAGCTTGAAAATAATAAAATAAACCCAAAAGTAAACAAATCCCTAGGAGGTATTTTACAAGTGGAAGCTCACTGCATCTCTCCCATGTGTGGTTCCCCCCATCCCTAGCTAAGATATATTAATTCTACAGTCACACAACCATAGAGAATGAACAAACACCCCAAAATGATGAAACTACTGTATTTGACAGCAACAAAGTAGTAAAATGAATAAAAACACATTTTTTTGAAACTCTAACTATTTCAAAATTAGAAAGAGACCAGACCTAATCTATTAAGCAATACACAAAGAAACACCAGTCACATAAAAAAAAATCCAGCACTAATAATGGGAGCTTTTGACTGCACTGCACTTTGTGTTACATGATTGAAAGTAAAGGATATATTACTGATACTGAATAAACTATACCTTCTCTGGCACTTTACCTGTGACATAACAGCACCTATGATCAGTAGAAACCAGTACTGCAGTGAACCACATTTGACCAACAACAGTGAGGATAACACTATTATAGATGGTGTTAAATGTAACAGTTTACTAAATTTAAATGGAAAACAAGGACATTCTATCTATGCCAAGAACTGAAGAAATAGGATTCATTTTCAGATTTTAATGAAGGGACACTTTTAGCCCATGAGAAGTATTAAGTTGGTTACTGCAGTTCAAGGAACTAGATGGCATCATCTGCTAAACACACATACTCTGCTTCAATCATATATAAAAAAAAATATGAAATTCTTCAGTAATAGTAAGAAATCCATAAACTTCAAGAAATGGAGGTGGATAGGGGATGGCAAGCAAAATAAATAATGCAAAGTGTAAGACAGATAAGAATACCAGTAATCCAGGAAAAGAAGCAAAAGCGTCTGGATTTTTCCACACGGAACCCCATCTCTATCCACAGGGTAAAGACGGAGATAAAGTACTGAAATGTTTTCCTGGATTAGTGCACCATTTTGTCTTATCAATGTTGCCTGCTAAGGCTGTTTCATTTACACTTGTCTTGCCACAAATGTATGACTCTATTGCCCTTTAGCTTATATGTGTTGAGCAGCTTTCCTTTCATGGCAATCTTAATGCCTTAGTAGTTTTCTTTCTGGCACCAGTTCACATCTTTCCATCTCCTCCCTTGCATATGCACATTGTTGGCCTTTTTGATCCTGACTGCCTGCCATGCCATTGTTCTATAACAACTTACCTATCCTAGTAAAGTCTGCTTCCAAAAGAGAGCACACTATGCCTTCCACTTTTCTTCAGATGCACTATGCAAAACTAACAGGTGGTGGTTGTCTGAGATTTGGTTTTCTGACTTTTCAGACTTCATATGCTTTCATCAGGACCAGGTCAGCATGTAATAGTGCCAGCAGTCCACTCATTCCAATACATCAAAGCCTGTCTACGTAAGCTTTTTAGAAAAGTATTCTTTCTACTGAATTGGTACATTGTTTATGAAACTAAAGCAGTGAGACATTTGTTTTTTTATCTTGGATGGCCTTGGAATTTTTGTTTTATGCTAAGGCATATATGAAGTAAGCCATGCATGCTTGCAAGGAATGTTCTGCTGGAAAAATAGTATTCTCCACTACTGTTCCACTGTATTTCAAAATGCAAGGTTAGGTGAGATGTAGAATGATGGATTGCAGTGTGCTGAGTAGTTATATACATTTTGTTATGGCTTCTCTCCAGAAGGTTAGTAACTAAAAATGTCAGCTTTCATGTGGTTGGAAAAAGGATGTGATCACCTGACTGTTGCCTGTCATTCAGACAGAAACTCAGAGAAAGCTATGTTCTGTTTTTGGCTTGGGTATCTGTTAACTTTTTGATAATTGAGAGTTTTTTCAGTCCATTCTTAAAGTCAACATTTAATGTCAGTATCTGATTGTTTTTCATTTATCCAAAGTGTAACAAAGTTCTCCACAGCCAGTGTTTTCTCTTTTTTCTGGCACACGTTGTCACATTTCCCACCAGCTTCTATCACACTGTTCACAAGCTATATAGGACTTCTGTCCTCAGTTTTTAGTCATCTGGATTGCAATACCTCTGCAGTTTCCTCACGTACTTCAACCCTACTCTGTTTTGCTAATACTGCCCATCAAACAGAGAGATTGCAATTGTATACCAATATTACTGCATCATGCTCCCTGAAATTATTAGCTCAGATCTTCATAATGCATGCTGCAATAATCTTTTACAGCTCATATGCATGTGCCTGGATCTTCTTTTTGCCAGACTCCTCACAATGAACGGTTTTATGATATACCACCTCGAACTGGTAGAGCATTTATTCCCTTGTCTCTATAGATTCTCTTCTTCATAATTTTCAGTTATTTTTTTTAATAACTGAGTAGATGACTGTGGCATACTTTCACATGGATTTGTATACAGTTTCAGTTAAACACAAAAAGGCATTTCTTAATGCATGCCTACCTTTGCAAAAGTTTCTACTGTAATCCTATTTTAAACTAAAATCAGTTCCTCCTGTCCATACCTCTCAACCTCTTAGAGAAAGAAATCTGAAAAAGCCACAAATAACGGGGAGAAAAAGGCCCAAA
The DNA here is from genome assembly GCF_019279795.1 of Protopterus annectens. Lineage (NCBI taxonomy): Eukaryota > Metazoa > Chordata > Ceratodontiformes > Protopteridae > Protopterus > Protopterus annectens. The sequence continues at coordinate 471,674,949 of NC_056725.1, forward strand.
AATAAGGACACTTTTTAAATATTGCTCTTACAAACTTAGAAAGTTGATAGAATAACAGGTTTTGCAGTAGCATGAATTTTCTGAAAAATATTAAATCTGAAAATCAAATGTCTGCCATTATTTTCTGACTTCAGTCCTTAATGATTTGTCAGTGAGTTGCCTGAAAACTACCATTTTATGAGAAATGTTCCAAAAATATGAGTCAAAAATCTGCACAGTCTGCAAAAATCTGGACAGTTGAGAGCCATGCGTCCTGTCAGACTATTCAGCAGGGAGCCTGTCAGGTTATAAAGCTTCTTATCCCTTTTATCCTCTTCTCTAAGAATGTATTGCTCTTTATGTGTGACTTTTAACCTTAGTAGAACTCTCTTCTCATTGAATTTCAAGTGTAAAGCAGTCTTCCTTACTGCTGTTCTCTCTGTATGCAAGTATAACTGCCTGAATAATTGTGTTGCATGCTATAAGGTCATTTCGTACAAATAGTTACGTTTTTTTTTGTCATGTATGCAAATATAAACAGCTCAAAATCTAATCAAATTTAAATATATATAAATAAATGGTTCTACCCAGGTAGAACCAAATAAATACATAGTAGATTTGGAATCCTGCATTCACATGGCAACACGGTTCTCAACACCTTGAACATAGTGGGTGCACTTACTTAGTGTCATCAAACTTGAGTTTTGATACAACTTGGGGAGAGGTGAATTATCCCTGCAGAGACCTCATTCAAAAAGTGTGTTTTTTGCACTCAGTGGTAGTGGCAAACCCAACTGACATCCACACTGCATACTTACTTACGTTTCCAAAGCCATTCTCTACTTTGTAGCTAGCTGGTAGGACATGTAGGACATCTGAAGACCAAACAAAACAAGAAAGTATAGAATTCATGGTAACAATTCACCCCGCAATCTGTTACTAAAGATGAAAGACCATTTCCCTGTGAAAAACAACAAATGTTAGTCTAATAAAGAATTTACACAGTTTCATATCCTGGCAAAATTCACAACACAGAGAATAACTAAATTTGTTAAGTTCAAGGATTTTGGTTTGGATGAAGTGCTGGTATGCTATGGTGCAGCTAATCAAGTCAATAGCCAGCAATACAACAAAGCTAAATTTAAAATGCATTCACAGTTAAATTTTAACATTAAACTCATGGTCTTCACACTGTCTAATTTATTCACAGCTAAAAAGTAAACACATTGTCAACATTCAACAAAACACGGAAATAAAAAATCTTTCCCAAAACACATGGCTCATATGATGATAATGTTTATTAAATCGAACTATTCCCTTACAGCATACCTATTCTGGGATTCAGGAAAAAACTATACACACACACACACACACACACACACACACACACACACACACACACACACACACACACACACACACACACACACACCCATCCATTGCAGCTGCTTGCATGATTGTAAGCCTCGAGTATTGTTTGAGATCTATTTAGTGAATATATTCTTAAACAATGATCCAGAATGCTTTTAACTGGTATTGGGAAGAGAGCCCCCAAGAATTATTTTAAAAATGGTAGTAAAAGTTAACCCTTCTAAGAAACAGGAAGGGAATAGGAGGAAAAAGGTTACATCAGTGGTAATTGGTAAAGTGCATATTATGGTGTGTGAATGTGTTTTATCATCATGATGTACCAGGAAGCAGGATTTTGTTGAGTGCTGTGTTAGTGCTGCTGGTATCTATCCTCATTCCATCTAATCATTCTTATGAGCTTAGTTTGAGTCAGGTAATGGTGATGGATTTTTCTGTTACATTTTTGCTTCTGACATTTTGTGCTGGGACTACAGGAAACAGGATCTCTTTTAAATTACAGCTACTTTCTTTTGAACTTCTGTCTAGTAGAGTATTTTGTATTTGTATTGTAATTAGATGCTAATAACACCCTAAACAGTTCTGCTTGTTTTTAAGGTTCACAAATTGTATACTGGTGTTTTATGACAAGATTGTATACATCTTCCCTAGTTTTTTGAAATTAGTCATCTGGTGGACTTGAAGATTTGCAGCTGCTTGCACAAATGCCACAGTTACATCATGCCAGTCACGTGAAAAAGCCATTTCAATGTTCTGGATTTCATAAGTAGACCTAAAGTTATACATGTCTCACAAACAGAAACATTGTGCTGAGCGAGTTTGTAAGTCTGTGTTGGGCTTCAGCTTTCCAATAGCTAGCAGAGAATGAGACAGTTTTTTATTTAATGAACAGCAGAGCTAGGGTGACATCATTTATTAAACTCTTTAGAAATTACTCTTCCTCCTTTCTCTCTGATTATATGCTTCACTGGCATATGATCTGCAAACGTAGTACAGAAAGATAATCTGATTACAGGTTTCTGTGCAGTGTGGCCGTGCAGAATTTAAAAAGCAGTTTGCAAAACAGTACAGTGATGTCCTGTAGCCGAGTATTTTTCCTTCTCTGCAGAAAATTGAGATCCATCTTTGACTTCAGAGAACTGGATTTAAGAACCAGCCCAACATGTACAAGAACCAGCTAGGATGGAAGATGGTGAACATTATGGAAAGCTCTTCCATGGTGGGGATGCTACAGTGAGCCTCTGTGCTAAGGATTTGGAGTAAGGGTTACAGCAGACATCACAGGCTGCACAAAGAGAAGTGCATGAGCCATGCTGGTATCATTCTAAAGTCAACAAATACCTCATGATAGCGAAACAGAAGAAAGTGGCCTTCCAGGCACTCATTAAACAATCTTTAATCCACTGCCCAGTGTTCACAGGCACTAGTCTTGATATATGAGTTGATTTCTACACTAGGACCCTAGACATATAAACTGCCAGTGAACCATGTGCACATCACATAGAGAGGGACTTCTCATAACAGGGAAGTATACCAGGAGAAACCAGAGATGAAAGAACACAAGGGTAAGGGTTGGTTGGCACCAGTCAATGAGATAGTCCATTAGCTGTTGGGATAAGAAGAGGTAAAGAAAAACATATGTCATTGTGTTGTCTTCCATAGAGCAGTTCATGTTCCACATCCTTTAACAGCACTGGACTGAGGACCACTATGTCAATAAACTGCTAGTACTTGTTATGTGTCCATTTTGTTGTATCCTCCTTATTTATTTATTTATTTATTTGCAGTTGGTTTACCAGGATAGTCCATTGGGCCAAAAAGAACCCCGTTTTCAATGGAGTCCTGGGGAGAAAAGCTCCAAAAACAATCAAGGTTACAATAGGTTTTTGATTATAATTTTACAAGTGTCATAGATCCGAGCAAACATTACAATTAATATAGACTAGAGATGAAACTTACAGATGATACAGACTAGCAAAAGGAACATTACAAAATATTTATATTTATATTGTATAAATTATTAGTTCTCACTTCAGTCAGTGCTCTAAAATAGCCATTCATACATAGAAATCACCCAAGATGATTGTTGATCACCCCTTTTTTTCTTGCAATCCCAAATGTACACAAGGAATGAAAGCCCCACCCCATTCAAGACAGTCCATGGTATTCTGTGGTCTTCGTAAGACTGAGAAACTATTGTGAATTTTTTACAATGGTCACCACAACCACATCTTGCTAACAGATGAGCATGTAACCCCCTGGTTACTTTACATTAAAATCCTGCAGCATTTTGCTCATGTCAGTCCTTAAGATCACAAAGCATGTGTGCTCCAGACTTCCCAAGCCTCATCTCTTCCTGTAATCTACACAAAAATGAAGGTATATATTGCAGCTAACCTTCACTTTAATTTTCAAGTAAATTAAATTGATTCAAGGGATGCTGATTGTCAGGTGAACGTTTTGTCCACAGAGAGGAACATCCTGCACTTTAATGATCTTCAGACCAATTTCAAGCACTGTGAGTCAGGTACTTGTACTTTAAGTCCTGTATTGAGCTCTGGAAGTGCTACCATGTCAGTGTCCATTTGTCAGATGCTTGTATTTTAATGACCTTGAGAAAAACAAACATAGAGCAGTGTTTTAGAAATGGAAGCCCGATGCTAATGTGCTGTTTAACTCCTTTGCTACTTGCTACTACAATGTGTTTCATTCTCTCTGCTGTATGTTTGTACTGTCTCACAGCTCCACCTCAGACTCAGAGTGAAATACCTTAAATGAATGGGTACACAGCCCCCCCAAATGGAGGTCTTGAACTTCAAATAAGTAACATGTCACACAAGGCAGTTCCTTAACGTGCCACATGGAAGAGGTAATGCAAACAGTACTGCCCAGTTGCATGGGCATTACAGTGGAATAACAGACCACCTAGGAGCATTGTCAGCATAGAGACTCCGAACCCTATAACATCTCTTATTTTCCTGTAACAGTGACCCTGGAAGGCATTGTTACACTTATAGAATATGTTGTTTAAGTTGGTTTGCATTTGTTATATTAGTATATATTATTTTTTATATTTTGATGTAAAATACTTCCTCTGCCAAATGTTTGAAAATTGGTGTAGCTTATGTAATTGTTGTTCAAGGAAGTATTTTGCATTTAAATATAGTTTATATAAGTACTTAATAATGTCTACTGAAGAGACACAAGCACACACACATACACACACACATGCACACACACAGATATTGTATGCAGACACATATACACATGGATATAGACAGATACAAAGACAAACAAAACATTATAGGCATACACAGAATCTGGCACTCTGTACAGTTCCATGACCTGGCAAACCCATTAACTCAACTCAAACTTTAGGAGCAAAGACAACAAAACAAAACAAAAAAAAAAAAACAAGCAGCTTGCTACTGTTAAAATCAGAATAGATACACAACATAGCATCATTCATCTGAGACTACAGGTGCAGTATCGGCATTTCTCTGGGAAGCCGAAACAGTACTGTATTCCTGTACTATCATACCTGCTGAGTTCATCCCCTAACAGCTTGTGCCAGAGGCAGCAAACCGCTTCACCCTGCCTTAGGTACTGCTTTGAATATAAACTGAAACTCAAACAGACAGACAGACACACACAGAATCACATGGTTTTGCTTGTCTATTACATCGTAAACCCTCAGTGGTTGAACTCTGGTTCAAATGCCATGAGTTAAATGAACACACAGAAGTCACAGTAGTTGTGAAGTCCATGTGCCCTTCCATCACACAACAGCTGGTACAGCTCCTTGTAACTGCTGATGCTGCATTCACTTCTGCCACTTGTGCTTTTTTTCTGCTTGCTAACAGTGGCTTATAAAAAAAATGAAGCAAAAATACAAGGAGAAGATAGCTAAAAGGTAAACTGTTCTGTTTTCTTTAAAGGCACAGTTGCTTCAGGAAAGGGGGAAAAAAGAACCATTGGAGAATACCTTTAACACCACTGGTCTAATTACCACCAACAGTATTTTTTATCGTAACTTGAATAATTGACCACTATTTAAACAACATGCTACTCCCGAGATTAATTCATGCCAATGCACTCTTACATGGATTCTGCTAGGTGCCACCAGCTTTCCCCTGGAAAGTTTGTTAAACTGTTGATATTTACTTTACAGAACTAATATCTGTCTTCTATAATGCTGGCAAACACCTGTTGCCTCAACCAAATATCTTACATGAATAAACATTATTACCAGCCTCCTTTTACCCTTCATATTATCTATACCTAAACTGCAATTTCATGTTTTTATCCAAAAAAAAAAAATCAACTGCCGTTTCAATGTTGACTTATGTACTTTACGTAATGTTTACTTTAAGAGTTTGTTAATCTCTGCTTCACTGTATGCTTATATGTATGCTTATATTTCTCAAATGTATTGTATTGTATTTTGGAGCTTTTCTCCCTGTGCCTCTGCTGAAAATGGACCAGTGTCCAGTCAGACTTTCTCGGTAAACAAATCTAAAATAAAATAAATAAAAATAAAATAAATAATGCACTTACTGCAGCAGGTGTTTTTGTTGACACAATTCATGCTTTTCAGACTGTTAGCCATGACATGTTATTGCAAAAACTCAAAAGATGTAACTTTGGAGTTGACATTATCACATGGTTTAAAAACTGCCTTGCAGAAAGTGCCTTTCAAATTTACACAAAACCTCAGTACTTGGAAAATAGTACCCTTAATACAGGAATAACCCAAGACTTAGTTCTAGGCCCTCTTTTTTCTCCCTATTCATCAGTGATATAACTGAAGACCTACCAATATGTGATCTCACATATTATACAGATGATGTATTGCTGACAAACGCCAGTGAGTCACACATAGACCTTCAGAATGAACTTCATATACGTTTCTGTAAACTATGACAACAGGCATCCACCAACACATTTCTATACTTGATACTTCTGCCTTTCACAAGATGTACTGATAGCATTACTACTAAGGGACTATCTCAACTCAAGCTGTGTTACAAGATCTCTCATCTACTATCTCCTGCAGCCATTGCTAAAAACGTACTCTTACCTAAAATTGAAAACGGATTACCCTTACCATATATTCACTCTCCCAGCAATATTCAAAAGATTCAGATTGCAGAAAATAAAATTTTCAGACTTGCATTATTAGCAGATGCCCACTCACACCACTGCAATTTCATCAACTGCCTACCAGTTAATGAAAGGGCTTCTTACTGTTCAAAGTTTTAAAACTAGGCAACTGCCTACACATAAGACCTATACTTCCTTTCAGGGAATAAACCTGCTCTCTATGAAATAGTCAAAATGGTGATATAACACTTATCAGGTCCGCCTTCAAAACTTAAAACCAGGGAAAAAGCTTTTTCATGACTAGGTTCCACTGCTTGTAACCATCTATCTAAATAACTTTAAGCATTGCCAGCATCTTAGCAATGAAGCCACATTCAAGTGTTTTAGGGCCAGCGGTTAAACTACTATGCAGTGACAGCAGTACATGTACAGCAAAATCAAAATGTAAATATTGTAAATAATTTCCTTCACCTTCTGATTTTACACTATTGATTTTAATGCTTGTTCTCTTTAATGCTGTGTGTAATTGTTTAATTATCTGTTCAGTGTATAATCTCTGTTCAGATTATGTTGTCTGTTCTGTTCTTGCTCTGTTGAATGAGTCTGGGTCAAAATTCAGGGAGGTGCTGTCAGAGAAACAAATGTTTTAAGACATTCATTAAATAACTTGTTAACAATGGGAACTGTTTTTTTCCTGATTAATAGGCAGATTTCCAGTAGGATGCCATCAGGTCCCAGCATTTGACCTTTTGCTATTCCAGTTAACACTGCCTCTGTTTCATCCCTGGCTATCATCCCCAGCATCAGCATCCAGCCATGGAAGCTAAGAATCTCAGGGTTCACTTCTTTCATCACCCTGCCCCAAATCTTCAATGTATAACTAACTGTGAATAATACTAAGAGAAAATTCTCTAGAATTCCCCTCTGGTCATATTCTAGTTTATTAACGTTCTTAGCAAACTCGCCCCCAGTAGGAAAATTAGAGTGAAAGCTAACTATGCACCTTGGCTAAGTAGGGACACTAGAGCCCTACTAAAAGCCAGAGATAAAGCCTGGAAAATCTGGAAAAGAGAAAACACCAGCAGTTCCAAGCAAAACTACCAACAGCTTAGAAATCAAGCCAAGGCTCAAACTAAACAAAATAAACAAAACTACTTCTTCAGTGCCCAAAACAAATACTCAAAAAATCCACAAAAATTCTGGCATTCTATTAACTTCTGACTAAAACCAGGCAAAACCACTACTCCAGCTCCAAACGCTACAGATATTAATTTAGACATAGCCACACAATTTAACCACCACTTCACAAAATCCATCCTGGCTCTATTCAACCAGCTAACCAATCATAGTCCATCACATACCCAAACCAATCAACCAGAAAAAACTCCCTCCTTTACTCTATCACCTGTCCCCACCTCTGCAATTAAGAAACTCCTTCTAAAACTTAAACCCACCACACTTGCAGCCGATAACTTACCTGCTACCTTCATAAAAATGGCCTCTGACTCCCTATCTTACCCCATCTCCATCCTAATCAACCACTCCATACAGGAATCCTATATTCCCAAACTTTGGAAAGTATCTTATATTATTCCTCTTCATAAAGGGGGTAACTCCTATGACTTCTCAAACCAACGACCCATTGCCATCTTATGCCCCTATCTAAAATTCTAGAGAAATGCATCCATTTGCAAGTCATGAAATTCCTGAACACACATTAACTCCTCTCTACCACACAACATGGCTTCTGCCCTCATCACAGCACAACCACTGCTCTTCTTTCATTTACTAATCTAGTTAACCTTCACAGGAACAACAACAATAATACATCGGCCATTTTCTTGGACCTCTCAAAGGCATTTGACATGGTCACTCACTCCATTCTGCTAGATTCTCTAGCCTCTCTATCTTTCACCCCATCTACCATAGCCTGGTTTAGAAGCTACCTATCTGACAGGCAACAATCTGTCCATTGGCAAGGAGCACTATCTCCCCAACTTCCCACTACCATAGGAGTCCAACAAGGCTCTATACTGGGCCCACTTCTCTGTTCTATTTTTACAAACAACCTGAATAGCTCCACCCAGCATGGCACACTTATTCAATATGCAGATGATTCAACCCTGATCTGCACTGCCTCATCTCCCACCATTCTAGAGCAACTTATCCAGGAAACCTTTAACTCTGTAGAAAAATGGATCTCAGGTATCCGACTAATCCTAAACCCTGATAAGACAAAACTACTACTATTTTCCCCTAACAAATCAAAAGCTCTCCTCTCCTTTTCCATCACCTCTAAAAATGGCACTACCATCTCCCCTTCTGACCACACCAAACTTCTTGGTATTGAAATTGACAACAATCTTCACTTTGATATCCACATCTCACAAACCATCAAATTGCTTCACAAAAGATGGGCACGCTATATAGGCACAAAAATTTTCTCTCACACCAAGCAAAAGTCACCCTTGCTCAAAGTCACCTTCTGTCCACACTACTGTACGCAGCACCTATTTTCACCCATATTAGAAAAACTGGGTCTATATTAAAACACAGAACATTCAAAATGACGAGTGTTCTAATATCGAACCCTAGCAGTCAAAAAAAAACAAAAAACATTGAACATCCTGAACAGCAAATTTTTTCTTGGGGAAAAAATTTGCTGTTCCAAACCACATACACACAACACAAGCACACCAAACAAACAGCAATCCACACACATACACCTAAACTCTTACACCTAACCCTACACTAAACTATACATACACCACTAACTATCCACTTACCTTAACCCAAACCTTAATCCTAAGGTCCGTCACTATTGCACAGTCACCTCACCCACGCCCTAACCATAACTCACCTAACCCGCCCTAACCCACACATCCACACAATCGCACACTTACCTGACCAGCGCCCTAACCCTAACTCACCTAACCTGCCCTAACCCACACATCCACACAATCACATACTTACCTGAACCCGACCCTTAACTTTCCACCAGAGAGCTGAAAATACTGAAGCAACAGAAAAGGACAACTGAATTCTTTTTCTAGGAAAGAATTTGGTTTCCTGTTATTTCGATATTTTCAGCGTTCACTGAAAATGGGTCGATATTAGAACACTCGACATTTCAAATGTTCGGTGTTCTAATATAGACCCAAAAAACTGACCTAAATAAGCTAGAATCCTGTTACAATAACATAGCCAAATTTGCTATAACCTCCAGTTCCAGAACACATCACTGTGTTGCACTAAAAGAACTAAAATGGCTAGAGTTACCACAACTACTTAACTACCACCAGCTAGTTACTGCATATAACATCCTTAAGTACCCTGAAAAAAACTCATCTATATCCAGTCTTCATACCCATTACACTGCAAATCGGCATGTCCGATCTAGTGACAAATCTCTCCTCTGCATCTCCAGGGCAAACAATACTGCAGGCAAAGTGATCTTTTCCCACACCGTTGCTAAAAACTGGAATTCCCTCCCCCATTCTCTGACCACTGCCTCTACCACACCACAATTCAAAAACCCCCTCAAATCACATCTACTAAACACCTGGTTATGTCCTTGTATCACTTAACCTTTACTCTCCCATCTCCCCCCTTCTTTTTCCAACTTCAAGCTACTCACTGTAACCATCTACAGTATTAAACCCAGCCAATAGCTCTGGCTATTAGTTGCTACTTCTCATAGAGGGCGATTGCTCCTCTTTTTGTCACAGTCATTATACACCTGCACGTTAAATGGAATTCCTGACTGTTTCTCCTGGAAAATGTCTTTTTCCAATTTATTTTATATATTTTCAGTGTTTGTTTGGCAAAATGTCTAACTCCATGTTGTATTATTTAAATGACATTTGTATAATACTGTAGAAATTTGCTTCTCTTGTTTTTTTTTTGTAACAATGTTTCGGAGCTTTTCTCCCCGGGCCTCCGCTTTAAATGGACCTGGTCCAGTTGGAATTTCCCGGTAAACAAATGTAAAATAAATAAATAGTTCACTGTTAAACTTATTTTTTTTCCAATTTCCCTATCCTTTTTTTACACCTATGACCTCTGTTTCAGTGCTAGTTATTTTTGACTGTTGGGAGGGTTAATAGGTTAATGGGTAAGTACTAGGCTAGGTGCCCTTGGAGGCCATTATTAAGCCTAGCCAATTTCCCTAAAAAGGTGATAATAAAACTCTGTACCTTGTGTTTGTGAGGTAAACACCTTAACCATTATGCCAAATTCCAATAAATTATTTGATGACTTGGACATCTTCCAAGTCATCAAATTCTTTAAACTTTAATTCAGATTTTGCATGCTGTACTTTGTAGTCTAATAAACCGCAGATGTTTTTTTTCACATGTTTTGTATTCTTCTACCTGTACCATCATTCCTTCTAGTATATTTCACTCCATGCTAAGAAATTGCCCTTGAAATGCTTCCTATGTGCACCTCACTTGACACATGTCTGTGTATTCCTGCAAAAGAATAATACCTTTTCAAAGTCCTCCCATAGCTCAGTAGAACCCTTGGACTGGAGTGCAGTATCTTATCAATGCACCTCCACAAAGGCTCACAGTTCTCTGTGAGGATATCTTTTGAAGCATTGAGGGACCATTTAGTGTTTTTTTTTAATTTCAGAGTCCATTTTTCAGGCTGGTGTAACTACCGTTGCTGTATATTACCTGGAATCCGTCACTCTTTACAGAGTAATCATGCATATTTCTTTGGTGGGTCTACTTTGCTAAGTGATTTTTAATCCCTACTTATTGAAAGGCTGGTTCTTGGCCTTGCTCCTTGTGGTACCACACTAATGCCTTGAGGGAGTTTAATAACATGTATTTAAATCTCAGTGAACTGGGTCTAAAGATGTTTATCATGCAGTAGAGAAACGTATGTCTTCAAGTGCTTTCTCTACTGGGGGACTCTATAACAGCACTGATGTGGAGGCACATCAACAATGAAAACATCAAATCACTGAGTGTCAAGCTGAATGTGTTGCAGTGAGCAGACTGAATCATGTGAAATTGCACCAAAATATCCAAGACAGTATTTTTTGCTGGCAACCCCCCGCATTTGCTTACACCCTCCGCAACTCACCCACTTTGTTTACCAACTCCAAGATCGCACAAAAGGGAAGTAAAAGGATAGATTGTCTTACTGCATTTCCTGCCACTCTCTTGAGAAAATGCACCATGCTTCACAGTAGCAGTATAAGTGAACAAGACCGACATTCATTTACACTGCTACACTATCTCTAACTGTGCTTTGTACCCCCACCGCAGCATTCAATCAAAAAAATTCTATTGAAAGATGCAGAACTGAATTCTGATGAGCCTGGTTTCAAGCAACACAATTACATTGTCTTCACTTTATGGTATATGTTACAACATTGGCTAACAAAACAGATTCCTGATAAACCTGTTCTGCTACCCATGTTTCTAAACTTGGATTTGACTGACCTAATAGAAAAATACAGGAATAATACATTAGAATAAAGCAGTGCCAGATAATGCACACAATGAATGCAAGCAGCACATGTTTAGAAAGAGAGACCTGCCCATGGCTAGCTAGCTTTGTGAGGTTCTAGGACACTGCAGAGTTCACTGAAGTCTTATGTTTCAGCTGATGTTGAGCAGAAGTGTGCATAAAAATAAATGTACCAGTCATGTATTTAAAGGCATTAAGCTTTTTGTGCAAGTTATTTTATGCTTATGCTTTTTGAGGTGGGTAAAAAGACAGTAACACCTGAATGAAAAAGGAATGTTTTCACTCACTTTGTTGGTTGTTGTCAGAGTATGGGTACATGGTCATTTGAGCCCTAGAATTAAGGTTGTTAATGGATCACAGAGTGCAGTGGCCAGATAACTGCTTGATAAACTAGCGTTCCAAGATTGGAAACATATGCGGCCTTTTGTTCTTGAGCTGTCTTTGGGCTGAAGAAGCGAGATCTGACACTTCTGTAATCTCTACTTATTTTGTGTTTTGTAACTGAACTTCTGCACATGCATAGATACGGAAGAAGTAACTGCGGTTAGACATTGGAAGCACTGCCCATATGAATGTGTAATGCATCACTGCAGACATTGGAAGCACTGCCCATATGAATGTGTAATGCATCACTGCAGACTTTGGAAGCACTGCCCATATGAATGTGTATTGCATCACTGCAAGCCAAACCCTTGGCAGAAAACCGAATGAAATTTATACTTTATTGTTCCTATATCCCTAGGTATATAGTTTCCCTGATTATATTCATGGCACATTTTTTTTTATGATATGCTTATGTTTTTTTTTTTCATAAAAAATAGTTTATTGTCTGTATTGTTATTTATTATAGTTTAGCTGACCATTTAGAAAAATATGTTTGGCAGTAAAGGAATAAAATTATCTGATTCCTACTGGGGATTCCCTGTGTTCTCATGCTCCCTTGTTGACTCTTACTTTTTCCTCCCCACTCCCACTTTTACAGCTGGCAGTTTAATAAATGCCTGTTTCAACAGCAACGGTACAAAAAAAAAAAAAAAAAAAAAAGAAATTATGCTGTTATATCTTCTGTGTGTTTTTGTGGATTGCATTCTAATTCCCTGAAATAGCCAGAGAGATAGCTGACTGAATGCAGAGGTAAACAGCAGTGAATAAGAAATATGGAGTAAGAAAATTCATAAGTAACCACATAAGTACATGCTATAAATTACAATAAAAATCTTGCTCTTATTTTTTAGGCATGCATAAAAAAAACTTTGTGATGTGAAATTAACTTCTCTTCCCACTCAGCCTTATTATCTGAGCTGCATGCCCAGCTGGAGAATAAAAAGAGAAAATATGACATTTAGGAAAAAAATCTCAGAGAATGTATTACTGTACTGCATTGTTAAAAAAAAAAAAAAACTCTCACTCTTTGTTCCCCATCCCCCTTCCAATACTGAGCCACAAAACAATCCACAACCCAGTAGATGGGCTCTAACAGGGGATTTGAACAGGATTTGGGGTCCCCAAGGTGAAGCTAGGGTTGATTTTGCAGTTTAGTCAGCATCTCTGTAAAGGTCATTAGGGGTGATGTTGCAGTTTAGTCAGTGTCCCTTTAAAGGTCATTAGAGGTGATGTTGCAGTTTAGTCAGTGTCCCTTTAAAGGTCATCATAATTCTTTGTCGACTGTGTGAGTTTTATGCAGCATTTCATAGCAGGAACACATCAGCAGTCCAGTTCAGTGTGAGACATTTAGTGCTTTAACCTCCAGCTGCTATACAGCATTGGATTTGATTTCATCTCCTTTCTTCCCACAAACCTCCCTGTACCATCATATATCACTGTAGATATTGCTCCCTGTCTCCGAGTATAGCTCTGAAATGATCCTGATGCTGAAAATGTAATTCGTAAAACACTGCCTTCTGGTTTGTTTGCTCTATTCATCACAGAGAAAGGGTTTCTTGGCTTCTATTATCACAGATACATTTCTCATGACTTCTGTAGCAAGTGAATTAGAAGAGACTCTGTCAAGGACAAAAGCAACATTTGGTTAATAAAATAAATGATTTAAGACTGACGATGAATCAATAGTATTGTGGTGGGGCAACAGGGCTGTTTAACTCCAGACATAAATTTGAAGCGGTTTGAGACACTAGTGACTGGAGTTAGTGGCAGGGAGGCAGTGCTTACAGGGCTGCGGTCCTGTATGGAGGATGGAAGGTGAATGATACTACTGTAGCGGTTATGTGCATCGCCACGGGTGTAGTAACAGCAGGAAGGCACCAACTGATGTCATGCACAGGTATAAACTGTGTACTTGGTCACAGAGGTGCTGTTGTGATTGCCTTATGAGGAACGAAAACATAAGTGGAGTCTAACAGTAGTAATGTTCCTCAGAAAAGAAAAGCAACAGTGACACAACAAATGGCAGTTTTAGTCATCGATGTGACCTAAAGTATAACTGGACATCACATTTCCATCTTGTAAACAGTGGTTAATGAACATCATCTTGTTTCCTACCTTGCAATTAGTTCACCTACTTTAGAGATTGGAGGTAGTTGCTGTGTTGGGTACCGTGAAATTTGATCTTCTTGAGTATCCAAGTCAAACAGTGGTTCTAACGAGAGGCATTGAAAAGTAAATGAACATAAAAATACTAGCAGTGAGAAGTAGAGTACTTTTTCTGCTTGTTCTGCTGCTATGGGTTGAAGAATGGGGGTCGGACATTATTTGATGGCTGGAAAGACTGCACATCCTAAGAATGGTTATTATTACACTGATTATGTGCAGCATATATTGCATGCTTAGCTCTGCCCTTGAATGTAGTTGATACTATTACAAGAGTTCTGCTAGCTTGGGACTGCAATATTTGCAGTGAAGAAGACTGGTGATTGTATTTGAAGCTGAGTCACTGCCACTTTAATGTATTATATGGACCAATGAGTATGACACTTATCATAAACTAGCTTTTTCTGAAGTGCCCTCAACTCCTCCTTCATAATTTTATGAAAGAGGGTAGGGGTGTCACTCTTCAAACTCACAAATCCTAATGAACATGGTAGATCAGTAGACATAATAACTTTCTTAGTACTTGGTGAAATGCCTGTCTTTTTC
Organism: Protopterus annectens; assembly: GCF_019279795.1. NCBI lineage: Eukaryota > Metazoa > Chordata > Ceratodontiformes > Protopteridae > Protopterus > Protopterus annectens. The sequence continues at coordinate 471,689,976 of NC_056725.1, forward strand.
AATTGTCTGGACACACATTAAACTCACTGTTCCCAGGGCTGTGGAGTCACTGATTGATTAGTTCACACTCTCACCTATACTGACACCCCCCCTCAACATTCTCTGTCCCTTTTTTGATTGTGGAAATTGCTTTATTGTGTCCCAATCCTAGAGTTGCCAGCAGAAAGAGTGAAAGTTTCTGGTCAGGGAGATCACAAAATGGGGCTTGGATTTTTGTTGTGTAGGCCCTTGCCTGACAATGCTTATTGCAGGGAAACATCAATATTAAAGCACTCCCACAGACCATGTCAACCGTGCCTCTCTGTGGGAGCTTTAAGAAACTCTCATTCTCAGTTAGAACTATGGGTAATGGTTCGAGCCTATATCAGGAAGCTGCAATCCTTTCATGTAAGTGTGGACAGCTGTCTAGTAGGTACTGAATACTTCGCACATGTTTGAAATCTCCAAGCTGCTAGTTTGAGTTATTGGTAGAGTCATGTTTTTATAAAGATTTTTGGCAAAAACCCAACTCAAAAAGATATAATAAAATCAACCTTTGGTCCATATCCTCCAATTTTCTTCGATGTATTACTAATTATAGCCAGCGTCTTATCCCTGCACTACATGTCTGTTACATACAGCACATAGCCTGATGCCCATGCAGAACATGAAGGAAGCCAAATGCCTATGGTAGATTGAAAGCCCTGCATATGGCCTACACGACATATTAACTTTCACAAACATAATGAATACAGCTGCAGGGAAAGGTCTCAAATGCTTACAAAACATAACAAGATAGTATTTATAAAAACAGATGATAAGCAAAATGGCCAATTGTTGTTCGTATAGTTTTAATCATTTGTTGCATTGAAGTCAATCACATAGGCAGCGAACGCTTGAAATCAAAAGCGGTAGTCAGGGATTTTGGAACTTATGTCAGCACAAACTGTCCTTTGATCACTATGTGTCCACTCGTATAAGTACGTTCTTTTTCATCTCACAGCTTATATCTAAATGTATGGCATCCAGGGATGTAATTACACCACCATACTCAGCTCTCATCAGACCAATCATTGAAAATACCGCCCCATTTGGTATGTACCTTTCCAAACACTTGTCACAACTCACGTGACCACAGCACTTTCTCACTAAAAAGATCAAAGGCCTAAACCACGGAAGCAATTTTAAATAAGCTAAAAGCATTGTTCTTGGCATCATTCAAACTCCTAAGAGGCAACCTCTGCCTCATGTATAGTCCCTCAATAGACCCTATCTTGTCAGACCTATTACACATTCACAAGTCCAGTGGTAGTATGAATGACCACTCAAGATCTCAATTTCTTTTAGGACATAAATAGAATATTTTGGAGGGATAAGTTGGAGGATACATCTTTTCTGGAGCTATCTTCCCAATTTAGCATCCATGTCCCTCACTGATAGGGATGAAGAGTAAAATGTTCAAACATGTCATTGTTCTGCTCACCTCTGGGTTAGTCATACACAAAAATATAATGGCTGAAAAACACTATGGGAATTAATGCTTTTTACGATCCTCATGGATCCATATCCTAGTAAGTACCTACGAATCTATGAAGTGTTGCACATGTTATCCTGTATGCCTCTATCCACTGAGTAAGAATATTGGGTTTGGATCATACCAAGCAAAGGGTCATTATTTTAGACTGTAAAATCACTACAGCTTACCTAATTCTGTGGCAGATGATATCTAGCAGTACCTTCACTGAGTGTCTCTTGATAAGACAGACTCCAGTTGTATGACTGTTGGGCTGAAAATTATGTAAAAAGTCAAGTATACCCTAGAGTAGCTCTTCTATTTAAGATGGCCCATGTGTTACCACATGAAGGAATGTTTATCCTTTTCTGCCTTTGATTGGTATTTATGTGTTGTTCAGCCTCTCTCATGCTCTGTGTGTTCGGTTTGCATGCTATCTTACATTAACCTCTTTAGGAATTTGTCTCATTTGTCCATGTATCATAATGGCCTATATACCTTGGACATTTTGGCCCAGGAAATGCATATAAAGCAAAGTCTTCCTAATCCTGTGCTCTCTTGTGTACAGTAGTTGCCATAAAATCTAGTGCGAGTGTCTGGGAATGAAAATGTGCTCAAATCTTTGCTGGAACCTGCTGCTGTATGGCGAGAGAGCACCGTTCCTTGAACACTGACAGAACAGATCTTTCAGCTGAAGTTGTCAGTCACAGCTGAGTGGGCAACTTGTAGGAATGATGAATGAGAGAAAAGTGACATCGCTGTAAAATTTGAAAAGTTTGTTCATAACCCCTTAATGTGTGCAATAAAGAACCTCTATCTTTGTTGAATGGGGTCAAGACCTTAGATTTCTGACAGGAAAAGATGTTGGGATCTTATTTCTAGAAATACTGCAGGAGCTTATATTTTATTCACCCCTTAAAATTCACAGAGATATTCAGAATAACACAGGCAAACCTTTCATCTCATATTTTGTGCAATTCACAACTATTGCAAGCTTATTCTAGATGGACTACTGAAGGCATATCTTAAGCATGGGATTTACATTTCTGTGATATGCAGGATCAACTGGATTAGATGGACAGAAAGCTGATGAAGTTAGCTTACATACAAGCTATTATGTCCAACCATGACATAAGAACACCAATTTTCTTAATGAGCATCTTAAAATTAATTTCCTTTTGTCACTTTTCTTTTGTCTTATACATAATTATTTTAGTTTTAATACTGTGTATTGGTAAAAACAGGTTGCATTTGCATTCTGCTTACTTTCCCACCTTTGCAAATTTGAATATGGTTCTCCTGTAAGGGTGAAAAAAAAAAATATATATATATATATAGTTTACTATCAAACAGTCAAAATTTATAAAAAATAAGGTATTAATTACCGAAATTAAACACCGAAATTAAAAAATACCGACTTCAAATAAGGCCATAAAGCAGTGGTAAATGTCGAAAATGTCGAATCACGACATTTTCGACCGAAAACACCGAAATACTGTGATCCTGCTTTAAATTACTGTTTCCCTGTGTAGGTGCATTAAATTTCCACATCAAACATGTCTCCCTTCTTCAAATAGTGATTTCAAGCAAGTGCAAGTGCTCTGTAATAAAAAAGAGGCAATCCACGTCCCAATAACCAAAGTGTAATGATAACAGCAAAGGTTGTAATGCAGTTCCACTGAGATATAGCACACATTAAAGATACTGGCATTTATATCAGAATGAGGAGTGGTGTGCCATGAATTGTACAAAGCCTAATGTTGTTAGGTTATCCCATTTATCCAGTAGACATTGTATCATATTTTCTTCGTCAGACAGCCTAAGTTTCTTCAGAGAAGCTGGGACACAACACAAAAACTTCTGTTTAACATCTTCTAAATGGTTTTGCTCCAAACAAATGGCATGCAGTACATCTGTCGTGTACAGTTCCTTTTTACCCAATAGAGACCTCAGACTACGGTGCCATCCTTTGACTGCGTTCTGGCTCCTAGGGTAGCCCATGGTACATGTCTCAGCCTGATTCCAAAATGGGACATCGAAGAGTGGAGGTTGTCTCCCTGAGGTGGAACCCTTCATGCCATACCATCTTGGCCTCCCTAAAATGTAGTTATTCTTGAAGAACTCACATAGAGGAGCACCCCTTTCACCCAATGCCTCCTCAATAGATGTAAAAGTGTCCGTTATGTGTTCCGTGCATATGAATGTAAGTGCAGGTATCTGCTTACATAGCAGCACAAATTGAGTATCTGTGCTATAAACCTGTGTCAGGTTAAGCTTCTGGATCTGCCTCCATATAATTTGGCACAGATGTTAGGTAGATGCTTAATTATGCTGTTAACTGCTCCCTTCTCAAGGTCACTTACTACCATCCTGGGCTGGAAATTTAGATGAAACTCCCCACATAATGCCATCAGGGTTGCCTAGAACTGATCATAGCACTCCTTACATTTGGACAGTAGGATGGCATACACTACAGGTACTACCTTGCTGTTGCTGGAACCGTCCAAGCTGCAGTGAACAGAGTATACCTGTTTACACTCCCTAGTGCTAATGGGGAAGGTCCCATCAACAAGAATATACTCAGAACTGCAAAGCAGGCCTAGATTACCTTCTGTAGTGAGAAGCACAACATCATAGGTATGGCTCCGGAGTGCACTGTGTTTAATAATAAAGTGGCCCTGCTTCAATGGTATCATCTCCAGGCTTAAATCTTTCAGACTTGCTACGTCTACCCTGGGATTCATGCTGTTTCTACACCTTACCTTATGTACACTTTGCTTAAGCGCATCAGTATTGCTCAAGGTGGTCACTACGTCAGTGGACGTGGTTGCCAGAACCTCAGACACAATCCTACATGGATCCTCCACAGTCTGTTCAGCATGCCTTTTAATGGCTTCCCATACCCTAGCCTGCTCTCCTCTGACCACATCTGGTGTATGCAAATGTGCAATGCTTTTCAGTAGCCTCTCCTCACCAGCACACTTCTCCGTTATACAACAGCCCTTACACCTCTGCCTTGCCTTCTGAGTGCAACACAAGTAATTCTTCTCAGGGTTACTTTTTTCAAGGTAGTATTGATAACCATCAATACAAAGGTTGGGCGACCTTTCTGAGACTTCACTGTGGCATACAAATTGCCAATAATGCCAGGATAACTCACGTTTGGTTGGTCAGTCATTGTACCTGAGCACATCTACAAATTAACAACAGTACCATGATTACTAACAATGTAATATGTCCGCAGTAGTTGTGCTGCAGTAGCGTTGTTGCCTCACAGCAAGAAGTTGTCCCGTTCGATTCTCAGCTAGAGCGTCTTCTGTGTGGAGGCATGCGTGAATGAGTGTGCCTTCGTTGAAGGTTGTGCGTCAGGGCTGGTAACTTGCCACGTAAAAATCCACTACCAAACATTAGTGGACCGGAGTTCCGCTGTGGCGACCCCTAACCGGGATAAGCCGAAAGACACAACAACAACAACAACAATGTCAATAGTAATATGTGATACAGGCCTGTATCACTTGTATATATCACAAGTGACACGTACACAACCCATTTCAAAGGGACTGCAATAACAATGGAATACATCTCCTAATGGAGAAACATTATTACACTACACTTACCTACATATACCATTTCCCGCTACTACTTACAGAGTATTACAGATGGTCACCTAAGCTGATACATGTATTCTGACCACCAATGCCACTGTTAAGCACTATAGAGAACACTGTACAGGTATCGGATACACCTCCGCAGGTACATAACAGCATGCAGTATGCTTTTCTAATGTGCACTTCACAACTTTAAAATTCAACCATGTCAACTATATCACTGCTTGCTTCATCAAACAATTCATAGGGGATACTGCATACAGGTGACAGGAAATTTCCTACTATTATGTAAGTAACCTTAAGTATAACTATACACACAGCTGTGACAGCACGCATACACAATATGCTGATGCATCTAGTGGCAATGTCAACCACACACTAACCTGTTTGCAGCACAACTGTTGGAAGTTCAACAACATATTATACCTTATAGCTGTCACGTTACTATTCACAATTTTATTTATTTTTATTTATTTATTTACATTTGTTGACCTGGAGTGTCCGACTGGATGTAGGTCCATTTTCAGCAGAGGCCCGGGGAGAAAAGCTCCACAGTTAAAATAAACAGACAGTAGTTACATTGGATTACATAGCGATTAACAATTTAACATAGCAATTAATTACAAACATATTTACAGATGAAGAAGATAGTACATCAGTAGACAACTAGAATCTTTATCTGAGAAGTACATAACAGACATTAACAAATATTACAATAAGAAGTTCCTGCTGTATAATAAGTACTAGGCTTATGAGCATCTGAGCTTGCTATAATCAAGGTAGTTAGTGGGTGGAAAGAAAGGTAGTGGTTGGATGGGGTGGGTGATATTAGAGTGGGAGTTGCAGGGGCATAGCCAGCATGTTTTTAGGTGCGCTTTTAGTAATGTTTTGAAGTGGGATTAATACTGTCATCAATATATTAGTAGCACTATGAGGTTGTACTGAGTTTTCAAAACAGTATATTACACACTTCAGCAAAATTGTATTCATTGACATGACACATTCACACCACCTGCTCACATCTGGGTTATACTCACCCTTCCACACTTCTCAGTTAATCTCCTTAGGTCTCCGAGTAATCCATAGGCTGTAAGCAGATAAATCCACCTATTGCACACTATACACAACTTCAATGAAGGTCTTTACGACTGTTAGGTCATTAATCATGTCATCTAGTAGCCGCGCCCTATATTTTCATTGTAATCAGTCTGACGTGCTAATCTTCATCACATCCATGTTTTCATCATCACAGATCATCGGATTTTATTGTGCGCCGTTCAGTAGTTCGAATTGCTGTCAAAGGTGAACTAATGGATTCATTTTTATTAATGTGCAGTAATATCATCATTCGACATTGTGAGCGACGAATATATATATATATATATATATATATATATATATATATATATATATATATATATATATAAAATATTTGTTTTATAGCTAGAATTATGTTTCACAAACGATACAAAGACAATTTAATATTCATTAATACTAGTAACATGACCAAATTTGCACAGTTGTTTTTTGTAAATGAAATGTAGCCCAATAAAGTAGGTCTGACTTTTTCTTCAGATCAATGTAAAATTGATTTGTGGATGTATCTTGGAGGGTAAATCTGGAAGATTGTATGTTTTGTTTTTTTTAGAGACCCTACAACTGCTGATAATTCTCTGCAAAGACAATGCCCCCTCCCTTCATTTAATGGACTCACTCCCCAGTGGTGGGTTCCATCATTCAAGAAGAAATACCACTGATCATGAATATGGCAAATTGTGAAGTAAAAGCTAGGTTGTGCATATAAGGCTAAAATCAGTAGAGCATCCAAAGTTCAGCAATTAAATTAAAATTAGAAATTGAAGGTGCCTTTTCTTTTCCAATCTCTACAGCTCTAGGTGGGAAACATAGTTTTAGTGGTCCAGAAAAAAAGATGTACTACTTGATACTTCAACAAACTGTTAGCTTTATATAATGTAAAATCATAAGAAGAATGCATTTTACTTTCAGATGAAACCTTAAAATCTTTACTATCTGCACAGAATGGCTTCTCTTATAACAGAGCTACAAATATACTATCTGCACAGAATGGCTTCTCTTATAACAGAGCTACAAATATTTTGCTCTGCTAACAAGCAGAATTTTACAAAATGAATTAAGGAGAAAGAATGAGCAAGTTTCCCTATGACAAGGGTATGATAATATAATAAAGTTTTTAGTGATTAAAAATAAACATTAATGGTGTTTGGCATAAAGTGAAGAGAACATTTTCTTGTAGCACTCATGCTTTATATGACAAAATTGCTGTCCTAATAGATGGGAGGGAAAGAGATCTGTTATGCAAACAATTTTAAAGTGTCTTAGCTAAAATCAGGATTTGCTGAGATTTTGCAGCATCAAGGGTCTGTGCTTGCCACTCTCCCCCCCCCATACTACCTAAGGATGACGAGAAGGAATTTAGGCCATATGGTTTATAATCAAAGTTCATTTTAAACTACAGTATTTCATGACTATCTTAATTCAGAAGTAGACTGGAAATGTTTAATACAATAAAAAGTCTGTTTACATTTTTAGTCTTGAGTAAGGAAGGAACAAAGGGCACTGAATGGATGGACTTGTGCCATTAACTGTAAGAGATAATGGATGGATTATCAATGAGTGATAACGCAAGTGTTATTTAAACTTGCGTATTCAAAGTATTGTTATACTTCCACAAAGACTGTTTTGCCAAGTTACTGGAGGATTAATAAATAACTTCTGTTAATTTTTCAAGCCTTGTACATTATTTCATGTTAAAGAAATGGTCCCTACATCATACTGCACATTGTTTTTTGGATTTTGTAAACATGAGTTGATGACATAGCAAAGTGTAGCTTTGTCTTCTTTAATGTAATGTAGTTGACATCAGAGCTGGATCCAGCACTAAGTGACCTAGGCAGTTGCCTAGGGCCCACTGACTGAGTGTGTGTGGGGGGCTGCTCATATTTGCCATAACATCTGATTGTTAACAAACAATTAAAAAGCAAAAAAAAAATTAACTTTTTTGGTCCATGCCTTTTCTTTAAGAATGCACCTCTTTGTGTATGCATGCACGTACTACAAGATTTAAACACACATTGGAATCTTTATCGCAACACAAGATTTGAAATGGAGCTTTCTTTTTCAAACAGACATGGAGTACTTTCCTTTCCCAATGCACAAGATGATAATGTAAACACATCAAAATTCAGACAAGATGAGCAGTGTGTGTGTGTGTGTGTGTGTGTGTGTGTGTGTGTGTGTGTGTGAGAGAGATACCTTAGTTAGGGATGGCATGTTAGTCATTTATCTTGCTCAGACTCAAACCCTGTACCTTAGCTACAGGAAACATGAACTTTAATCCTCTACACCAACTACCGTCTAAGTTACTCATCACAGTTTATTGGTTCATAAGTTTTGTTTCACTGCTAAGTGGAAAAGAATCTTCAAAACTACGAGGGTGCATTTTCAAGGGGGTACCTATTAGAAGAACAAAAGTCCAAAATATTGAATGCTGTAAACCTCGAAAATGCTGGACATTGATGTGTCTTTTGTGAGTTCACGGTACAGTGAAGATCAGGAAATTTGCCCTTTCCTCATTTTAGTGCGATCTCGGAGTTGGTATATATAATTAGCGGGGGGTGTGGGGGGCATAAAGGGTTCGATGTTTGGCATTTTCGCTGTTTACAGCATTCTATTATATGAACTTTCATTCATATAATATAGACCCTTTTCAAGGAATGTGACCTTCAAGGGAAGACAAATTTAATGTTGCTCATGCTAAGTCTGTTGTCAATCTGTAACTGTTTTGTTTAGCAAATGCAGCATGGATAACATGGAAGTTGTTCCCATAACTTCAACTTTTAATGATAAATGATGAAATGGCATAAAACAATTATAAAAAAATGTTGAGAAGTTTCCTCCCAAGCAATAGATCGAGGCTTCCTCTGATTCTCTTCTGTATCAATTCACCATTTATCATTAGAAGTGTGGGTTGCGGGAATAACCTCTGTGTTGTCCATGGTGCTGTTTTGTGCAGAGTGTGGTTCATTACCTGTAAAGTACTGTACAACTGTTACATTTTCATTATTTAGCATATGACTGTCAGTGTTTGCGCTATAAAATTTCAAAGCAGTGTTATTCGCACAACAGGTAGCATGCTTGCCTTTGCTCCCACACCATTTAGATGGATTGCTGATACTGCAGTGCACTTTAAAGGGGGAAGTGTTGCACTTCTGAGTGTGTCATCCTTTGGATAAGATGTTAAACAGAGGCTCCATCTATCTGTGTTAATGGTAGGTGCTGTGAGATCTTTTATATCCTCTTGGGTTATCAAAAAGAGTAGGGGAAAGTTCACCAGTGCCACGGCCAAATTTCACATAGTAGTGTAAATAGCACCAAGGGTCTCCCCTGAAAAGATGTTACTAACCTACTGGAAATAACCTAGTCAACAAGGAATATTTTAAATTAAAAGTATTATATTAAATACAAATATCTGCCTTTATTTTAAAAGGGAAGGAGAAAAGAGTGTTCACTCTGACAGTTTTGATCGGTGTTTATGGTAATTGGTGGGGAGAATGGGACACTAGAATGGCTGTGGGGGCCTATTCCACTAAGGCCCGATTTGACCATGATTTGGCTGTGGTTGACATAAAATCTTATGGGAGGGGGTATTCAGAAATAATTAGTGCTTGATCCAGTGTGTTGTTATTTTCACTAGTTAAATTGAATGGGAGTAAATCTGCATCTTAAATATGTTTGTACAAACACATATTGTGATCTGTGAGTCCACTGGAGAGTTTGATAGTTCCAGGTTTGTAATCATCTGCAAATTTGGTCAGATACAGGCGTGATATCATGTTTGACATCAGAAAAATAAATAACAAGCAGAAGTGACCACAGAATAGAGCCCTGCAGGATCCCACTAATGACAAGCCTTTTAGACGACAGCAATGTCCCCTATACTGATAGACTGATTTCTGTTTGAAAACCAGTTTGCTACCCACCAGGTTATGTCTGGGTTTATATTTAGCTGGACTATTTTTTTTTGACAGTAGCAGGCTATAATCAAAGGCCTTCACCGGGTCAAGTTAAGTGATATGCAAATTCAAAGTAGAAAGTTATGATGATGAAACAGGGGGGAAGCTTAAGAAATAAGGAGAAACTGGAATTTTGGATGCAGATTCTTAAGGAGAATAACAATAACCATACAGTATATTATATTTATATAGTAGCAAAAAGTATTCTAAACTAAACCAACACAGGAATCAAGAAAGTAGACTGATAGGGATGACTGCAATTAGGGGTACAGACAATAGGCAAGAGGGGGATGCAATTTTTCAGGAGAAAACTGACAAAGAAACCAAGGTGCTGGGATCAAATTATTAGATAGGGAAAGGTAATAGAATGGGAAGAGGCCAATAATTAATTTGGACTCTAGACTAGAGATTGCCTTCTCTATCAAGGACTGATATCCATCTATAGGCAAAGAGAAAGGAACAGGGAGATGCTAAGTGAAAGACCAGCTCTGATAGGGTTTTTAATAGACACTAGAACAGAAGCTGCTGTTAAAAAAGGGATAATTAGTAGGGCATATAAAATATTGTATGAAGAATATAATCTCAGAGGAGGTTAGAAAATGACTGGAAAAGAGAATACATAAACAATTCACAAACAATGGGAGGATATATGTATGGCTCCCAAATATGCAACAAAGTTTAGAAGATTTAGGATTTTTGCTTGGAATTATTTGCAGAGGTATTTTTATACCCAAAGCAGACTCCAAAGAATTTTTCCTTAGGTAGATTGCAAATGTTGGAAGTGTAATGGCAAAGAAAGTAAATGGGAACTTATTTTTTGGAAGCGTAATGAGTTGGCAGACTCTAGAAATTCTCTCCAGACTATTCTGTCAGAAATACTAGGTCAGCAAACTGGTGGAATTAAGGAAATTATTTTTTCAGCTGTGATACAGAATTGCAATTGCCTAGATATAGTAAGGCCATGTTGGGTTTAATTCTGATGGCCAAAAAAAGAAATTACTAGAAAATGGAAATCAATCTCTAAACTAACCATAGTAGTGAATATAGTTACAGAGATAAAATAACTGGAAATGGGATCTTTGAAAAAAGTGGGGGCAAATTGCATAGAAAGAAAATTGGATTTGTGGGAACAGTGCATGCAGAATAATGTTTTTGAGGAGGAATGAGGTTTAAGGGAAGGCAGGAATTGAATAAGCTATGTAATGCTTGACTGACAATGACTGTTTAAAAGATTATATTTGATGTTTGCTATTTGCAGCCAAAAATGTGTCAGTATGGATTGTTGGTTTGTTTTCATTTATATAAATGTATCACTGCCTATGTCAAAATATGTTTCTTGTTTAAAAAAAAGAATACTTTAAAAAAAAAAAAAAAAGGTAAGTGATATGCACTGATCTGCCTTCATCCAAGGCCTTGATACTTTTTCAAGGAAATCTAGTAAATATAGGGGGCAGGCTCTGTCTTTCACTAACCAGAAATTGATGATGTTATTGTTCAAGTTCCATAATAATGCTGTCCATAGGTTTACAGATAAGGCTGGTTAGACTTATTAGTCTGTAGTTACCAGGACTGATGGATGACCACAGCTGTTTGCCATGACTCTGGCATGTAGCAAGTTGAGAAGCTGAAGTTTAACAAATTTAGTAGCAAGTTGGTAAGGCTATACTTGGTGCTGACAAGGAACCAGCTGGGCACATCATTCAGTCTCCTAGAACTAGTGTTCTTTACTTTAGAAAGACTCCTCATTACCCTCTCTGTGGTGATCTGAAGGGGAGGGGCAGATGTGATGGTATGGAGAAGAATGTTTGGTGTAGGGGGGGTAAAGTTTGCATTAAACATGTTTGCAAGTATGCTGTCCACAGAAATGGTGACTTTTGAGTTCATACATAGATACTGAAGGCTTTCATTTTGCTAATAATATCACCTGTTTGTACCTATGTTTTTAAATCAGTTGAGAAGGTACATTTTAATGTGAAAGCCTGTGTGTTTATAATATTTTTTTATCCACTGGAATTCCTGGAGCTGAGTGATTTGGTAGTGCAGCTGCTATCTTTTTTTCTTTCTCTAGCTAAGGAATAACCCACCTTGAAGTGTCAGTTGTACTACAACGTTCTGGGTGCTGGTAGTGTGTTTAGATGAAAGGCTGGTCTCCAGATTAGTCAAGTGCTAAGACATCTCACATGTAGATTTATTTTGTGGTAGGTGCAAATGGTTGTTAGTAAGCATGAGACAGTTATCTCACAGCCCTAGAGTGCCTACTACTAACATGCTGGCAACAGATGGTGTTGGAGGCTGTGAACACATGGCTTCTAGTATCTGATGTATGCAGCTATTCCTGATAATTCTGAAGCAGCATATAGATGGAGTTGAAAGTCCTTAGCTCTGAAACTATTTCTAAATCAAGCTCCTGCCACAATTTCTACATTATGTCTGAATATCTCTGTTGGGTTGCTTGGCAGTTAGAGCATGTTCTAACTACTGGTAATAATTCTGGTATCACAAGCAAGAGTCCAAGAAAAACAAGCAAACAGAGCAAGGAACTACCATACCAATACAGATTACTGTACAGCTGTGCTACATAATTCTCAACTTCTTGCAGCAAGAAATGTGGACAAAGCCATAAATAAAAGTGGGAAAAAGCCCCAAAAATAGGGGCAATTTTTTAAATATTGCTCTTACAAACTTAGAAAATTGATAGAATAAAAGGTTTTGTATTAACATGAATTTTCTGAAGGGTATGAAGTCTGAAAGTCAAATGTATGTCATTATTTTCTAACTTCACTCTTTAATGATTTGCCACTGATTTGCCAGAAAACCTCGATTTTATAAAAAATGGACTAAAAATATTGAGGCAAAAAATCTGGACATTCTGCGAAAATCTGTACAGTTGAGAGGTATGCGTGCTATCATACTTTCACAAAAAGAAAACACTATGCCATTAAAGGTTGCTATAGATTATAACTTTTTTAACAATAAAAGCTGTCTTGTTCCTGCATCCATCTCCGTCTGTCTCACACAGATTCGCACTTTATAAAGCACACTTTATGGCGCTGGAGCTGAGCTTTGCGCAGTGGCAGTCTCATAGCCTATGAAGGTCTACTGAGGCATAATTATTGTTAATTAGGGCGGCCACGGTGGTGCAGTGGTTAGCATTGCCGCCTCACAGCAAGAGGTTCTCCGGTTCGATCCTCGGCTGGGGGCCTTCTTCGGTCTCATATCCCTCCCTCCCTGGGTGTGGTTTTCCTCCTCCTCCGGGTGCTCTCCTCCCACATCCCAAAGAAGACATGCTGCAGGTGGATTAAACACTCTGGCCCTGTGTGTGTGGTGTGCCTTCTGTGGTGGAAGGTGTGGTTGGGCCTGGCGGCAACAACGACACAAACTCCAACGGACAGGTCATCCAGTGTGGAGGTGATCCGGCTGTGGCCGACGGAGGGAAGAAGAAGAAGAAGAAGAAGAAGAAGATTGTTAATTGTTAATTGAGAAATCAGGGACAGCATAAGCACCCATACAAGAGGTGGCTATGATCCAGCAGAAGAATGATCGCCTCCATTGTAAAATATATTAACAGAGCATGCCTACTGGTTTTCCCAGGTATGGGAAGTCAGTTGCCTGAACTGACATTAAGAGAGGTAGGGAAGGAGGTGTGAGCTGTGGACCTTTATAGCCCACAATCAGCAACACATTTATGTAGGTAGGCCTTGTCAAACTGAGACTGCTGAGGCAGCAGTCATAAAAATGGGAAAAGCAATAAATATTACCCCAAAAAAAGGGTACATAGGAAAAAAGTTTAGAAGTACTGCAGCCTTTTTTTCCATTTCCATTCTCTATCTATCCATATTTTGTACCCATTTTATCCAAGTGATGGCCTTTGAGCAGAACCTGTCCTGGCAAGTATTGTGTGTGTGTCTGCATGTGTGTGTGTGTGTGTGTGTGTGTGTGTGTGTATGTGTGCTTATACATGCACACAAGGCAGGAATCAGTCTCATATGTGATGGCATCTCACTGCATGGCATGCATACACTTTTGCACACACACACACACACACACACACACACACCTAGTGCCAAATTCTCCTGCCTGGAACATGAAAGGAAACCAGAGACCCAAAAAGTAAACCCTTCTAAACGCAAAGAGACTACACAGAATATGGAGACTGCTTCCAAGTAAACACTTCAGCCAGATGAGGCAGTAATAGTCATTGGTAGTTTTTACAGTTTTAACATTATGTCACTATCAAATCTTGTGCCATCTTTAGCTGACCCAGTGTTGCAGTTCCCTAATGCTTATTGTTTAAAATGTTCTGCAGTGTTTTTCTTTATATTGACAAATACAGCTTCTTAGTTCAGAATTTTGTAGAATGTCTAGATTTATGCCTCTAAATTTTGGTCTGTGCATCATTATATTTGTTGTTTTCAAACAAATCATTAAGGATTACAATATTTTTTTAATGACAAACATTTTAATTTCTGACTCCATGTCCATCAAAAATGCATGTTAATGCAAAACTGCTATTCTAGCTGCTTTTTTAAGTTTATAATAGCAATTTTTAAAATGTGTCCCTCTTTCCGCCCCCCCCCCCCCCCCCACCATTATATTTGGCTTTGTCCTTACTGCTTCTGCCAAGAGGTTGAGAGGTATGGAGTGACAGCATTTTACATTTATACCATAACGTCTTACAACAGAATTCACCTGAACTTGTAATGTAAACCTTTGTCATTCATTTCAATATATTTGAAAGTTCTGTCTTTGTGGAAATAGCAAAGCTGATTCCAAATGTAATGAATCAAAATGTCACAGCATGCAGGTCTAAAAATGTTATGAATCTAAAAAGTGCATAATATTTAGTCATTGCTAGCTTTACTAATGGCATATTCTGCTTTTTGAACAAAGACATATTTTAGTTTTGAAGACACTGTTGCATTTTTCAGAATTTTCAAAAACCTTATCCCAGTAGAGCAAAAATGAAATTGTTTGTCACAGAAATTCAGAAGTAATGTCTCTGTGAAGAATATAAAGTGTTTGTTTGCAAGACATTTGAATGGAAATTTCTAGATAACCTCTTCTGGTGCATTCAGCAGAATTTTGTGTATTAAGCTATGTTGCACTATTGATGTGATGTTTTTTCCACCTGAAAGAAGTCATTCTGGTCACCTTTTACACCTAATGGCTGAATGTTTTGTGAGTCACCTTCTGGCAGTAACCATACAAGAAAATAAATTCATAGTTCCTGTTATTAGTTGAAGTCAACTGAAAAAAACTCCATGCAGACGTAGGGTTCACTGATCCCCAGCAAACAGATGCACTGTGGGCCTGTTTTGAGTTTTCACTTCCAGACTCCACATGTAAATGATAAATGCAAATCAAAATAAAAATGTAATGTTTTCCTAAAAAGTATACTATGTTAATCATTTGGCCTATTTTTCATTACAGCAAGCAGAAAACTATAAATGTCAATGTGTCTTGAAAAAAATACCTTTTTAGTAGTGCTATTTTACCTTTATTTCTGATTATTTTCACTAAGGAAGATTTGAATTATTTTTCCTTGCCAAGAACAGATAATGTCAACTCTGTCTTTTCCTGTTTTGTATTAGCATATGTGCATTATCTCTGGCATGCAATGTTGTTTGGTATTTGCATTAATTTAGAGAAGGAATATTTATGCAGGTCTGACATTTAATTGAAATGAATTACCTCTTTCATATAACTACGATATCTGTCATTCTGCATGCTTTATGTATTTATTTCTCTTAATAGCTGTACGTGTTATGTATTCTTGCCATCTCTTATGTCTTTTATTTCTATCTACTATATGCAAATACCTAATTTATCCTTTGCCTTTGTGTACTGTCTTATTTCATGTTGTCTTCCTTTTAAGTCCCCTGAGTCGAGCTACATGTATAAAATGAAAAGTACTATGCAGTTGACATTACCTTTGTGCAACAAGTTAGAGAATGTATGATTTAGTTAAACTAATTAGCTTTGTACAGAACAAACCAAAACATTTAAAAACCCACCCATACATACGTATGCCTTCTGTGCCTCACCCCCTTTCCTGTCATTCCATCTGTTCAACAAGTTTATTTCCTGATTTTCTATTATGATATAAATTTATTTCATTTTATTTATTTATTTTTGTTACAGTGATATATCCATCTAGGCAGAGCTTGTTCACAGTGGTGACACTGATATTAAAACATCACGCTGCAGTATAGCAAAACATGAGTTAATATTAATAACCGAATGCACAGTAATGGAAAATTGCAGATTTTATGTAATGCATTCATAAAGCATCGAAAATAGATGGTTAGCTATGTAGCCATTTTCCGCTCCAAGTCTTTGAGTTTTGTATATGTGAAGCTTTCTGTTTTGTAGCCTGTTCAAGATTATTTTTGTCATTATCTTGTGGTAGGTATGCTGTTGGAGTTCCATAGACTCCTCTTTTCATGGGTACAGTCTTTGCTGCTAAATGTAATAGGTTTAATTGTTGTGTTTTTTCTTATCTGACTGCCCATTTGTATAAGTAGGGAATCCAGCAAGTTTGCCATGTGTCACTTTAGGCTGAAGATGTTCGTTCCTGTAGCAGGTTTCCATAGAAAGTTGTACGCATGTCCACATTGTGTTCAATCTCATTATTTACATTAAACGTTGCTCTCCTTATATCCTTTCATTCTGCTAGTTAAGTAGTTGCATAAAATACCATACATATACATAGAAGCCACGGTGGTACAGCGGTTGCATTGTTGCCTCACAACAAAAGGTTCTCCTGTTCGATTCTCGGCTGGAGTGCCTTCTGTGCGGAGTCTGCATGTCCTCCTTGTGGTCGAATGGCCTCCGAAAGACATGCGTGAATGGGCGTGCCTTCGCTGAAGGTTGGGTGTCGGGCTGGCAACTCAGCACCATAAAAATCTACTGCCAATCATTAGCGGACTGAAGTTCTGCTGTGGCGACCCGTAACCAGGAAAAGCCAAAAAGACAAACAAACAACCATACAGATACATACCATTCATGGGAATACTGGTATTTTTATTGTTTTCCTAATCCTTGTTGCCAAACATTTTCCTCAGTCGTGAGTTGTAGGTCTTTTTTCCCCATTGTCTACTTTTCCTGACCCAGATAAGTAAATACAAATGTGAAAACTTTTTTAAAGAAACAGTGTTCTTCATATTGATCACTGCTGTGGTAGCCTTAGCTATATGGGTTATATCCTGCCAAAGATTTAACAGCCAGCCAACTTCAAAAGCTTCATGGGATTTTTCATGCACTCAAACTGTCAAGCAGATCAAGCAGAGCTGCCTAAAAGACAACTTTGTACACAAAGCCCTTCAGTGCTTTTCGCACCAAAAGAGGCTTTTGAGGATCAGCTGACAGTTAGCTTGTGCTTTTCTTTGCTGGGTAGATAAGTTCCCTTTGGGGAAAAAACTTCCATTTTCTTAAATTTTGTTGATACTTTATTACTTTCCTCTTTAGTAAAGTTTTTGAAAGCTAGGAATGTCATTTAATGGACTGTCTCGAGACTGTAACTTTTTTTAAATAGAGCAATTGTTTGCGTCTGTCATTTTGAAAGTAGTGCACACTAACTGAAAACACATTTGCTGTGGCAAAATTGTGTTTATTTTCCATTTTGGGGCTGTCATAGTGTTTCAAAGTGCATTTTACTGTGTTTTTCTGTCAAAAAAGTAACTTTTGTTGACTGGTAGTTTTATCAGCATTTGCTGCTTATTTTCCCTGGCAAAAAGGCATACATTTTTGGCTTGTTCATTGACCAGATTAACGATCCCACTGTCAGTCCTTCTTCCAGCCACAAAAGTAAAAAGTTAAGCAAACACCCTTTACCACCGCAGTAGGCTAGCAATTTGCCTCAGCCATACATGGATGACTCTGCTGTGGCCATTAGTTGTACCTCAGACCACTCATCTTTTACCGTGGATCCCTCTGGTGTAGCACATGCAAGCATTATGGACTGGGGGTTAATCACATCATCTGCGGCTGTTGGAATCCCCTCAACATGTAAAAAAACATATAAAATATTAAATTAATTAAGTTAAATAGCATCATAAAATGTCAATTTTAATAAAGAATTTATGGAACAGGCTTAATTTAACCCTGGTTCATTTGTTGTGTCAAGTCTTAATTGCCATTTAAATTCACATTTGTCAAAATGGTCACTAATAATCCTACCCTGAGGGTTATTCTGACTCTGTTCCACCACAAAAAAAAAAAAAAAACAAAGGAATGTATACTGTTATACTTGATCTGCTTATATAATGCATTTGTAACTTTTTTGTTCCTTATGTCCAGTAAATGTTCATATATATATATATATATATATATATATATATATATATATATATATATATATATATATATATATATATATATATATATATATATATATGTTCTTTGAATCTTCTTGTGGTTTTTCCTATATATAATGCAGGGCACTGATAAAATTGGGCCAAATAAACCACATTTTTAGAATAACATGAATTTTACTGGCTGGCTGTTGTCACGTGTTTCTTTTCAAACAGTATTTAAATGCTTCTTTTTAATTGTTGATTAGTTCTGATGAAGTTCTGAATAATTTTGGAACAAAAGCGCTCAACTCATTAAAGTTTATTTTCCTTTGGCTATGTACAACACTGTACAACACTGTGTTTTTTTCTAGTTGTTCTTTATCTGAATAATGGCACCTAAGAAGTGCAACACCCCCTTTGAGCTACCCTACAGTATGAAACAATTATTATGTATGTAAAATACAGCAACTTGTTAGAAAACTCTGTGTGTGAGTCTCCTACTCAGCATGGCACAATACAAATATAATATACAGTATTTATTACTGACAAAGTAATTGAAATATTTTTATGGTCTTAATCTCATTTTACACTTAAAATATTTGCCTTGCCACATGTACTTCAGTCTAATTTTCCAGTCTTCCTGTTTGATATAATATCGTCTTGGTAGTTTTTTTCTGTGCCCTTTCTAATGCCTAACATATTCAAACTGTATTGTACGGTACCCAGATGTTCCCAGTATATTCGTAGAGGTAATTTTTGCTGCACTCTTTATACTATTCCTTCTGTGTTCTGATAGCTTTGCCTTGACTTGCCAGATAGATAATTGGTCCTCGAGCGGTTTATTCCAGGGTGCTGGTTTGCGGTGTTTGTTGTACTCCTACTCCTTATTAATTCTAGCAGTCTTACCTCTCACCATTTTAGCACAGAAAATTTGGAAAAAGCCTAAAATAAAAAAAAAATAAAAAAGAAAGGAGAGATTTTAAAGATTGCTCTCATAAACTTAGAAAGTTGCTAGAATAACAGGATTTGTGTTAGAATGCATTTTCTGAAGGATATGAAGTCTGTAACTTAAATGTCATTATTTACTGACTTCAGTACCCAGAGACTTGCCAGAAACTCTCAACAAGCCAAAAATAGGAGGAATAAATCTGGACATTCTGAGGAAATCTGGGCATCTATTTATGCTGCAAATGTATATGTTGAATGAACTCTGAGCTCAGTGGGTAGAGGAAAAAAGAGTAATCTTTATTTTTTCTTTCCATTCTTACTCTTTCTTCAAGTTGGAGTGAAAGTGATAATTTTTTCCATTTGGTGGTGGGAACCACTGATCAGCAGGAAAACATCTATACTTGTGCCTGAGCAGCATTTTACCAGTATAGGCATCGGGGGGGGTGGGGGGTGAAGGAACCCCTAACCACCCGGGAGAACTCCCTTACTCATGCCTGAGTGGGACTGATTTGTAATGTGGGCTGAGGGGGGCAAAAGACACCAGGCAGAACTCCACTACCATATTGCTACTGCATTTATACCAAATGCATGCAGAGACAACACTTGGCACTAGGGATTACATTTGTTTCTTATGCCTTAACATCACTTAATGGGGATGGGAGGAAACACTCAGCACAAAAGATAACAGATAACTCTATACTTGTGCCTGAGTGGTACATAAACAGAATGGGATTCAGGTGGGGAGAGGGTGGACAGTAGACACCAGGGATATTCAGCATAGTGTGCCTTAAAGGCACATATTGAAAAAAGGTGGGGAGAGCCACTAGGCACCAGTGATAAGTAGCATGCCATAAAAGGCACTAAACCAGCTTCAAACCCTGTACCCTCCCATCTCCCACACAGAGTATTTGTCTCAGTGCCATCTGTAGACACCAGTGATAAGTAGCATTTATTTATTTGGCATTTGTTGACCGGATTAGTCCATCTGAGCTTGTGCCCTTTTTCAGAGCAGGCCCAGGAGAAAAGCTTCACAGTACAAAATATACAAGTAATACAGAAATAGAAATTCACAGTTTAAATTTGCAAGTAAAAAATTCACAGTACACCTTTTGAAAGTAAAATAAAATAATTACAGTAAAAACTATAAACAAAATTTAAACAGGTGAACAATAGTAGACCATGTTAAAGAACTGTCTGAAAGTTAGAAGTGAGTATTGAAGAGATTAGTAAGGGCAAAGTGGCAAATAGCAGGAAATATGTTGTTAAAGGTCTAGTGAAAGTAATCCGAGATTCATAGAAGTAAGTTTGACAGACAACAGTTTGAAGGGCAGATAAGAGAGACAGGTATAAGAGAGAGAGAAAATTAGTATCATAATACAGGGGTAGGAATTTGGGGGGTATAGGAAACAGTTGTTGATAATAGTTATAATACACAGGAAACAAGAACAGGTAGCATATATATGGTAAAGGAAGAAGTGGTAATGAAAAATGGGGCTGGGGGAATACTGAAGAAGGAAAGATAGAAGGGAAGACTTAGGTGGGGTGATTGCAGTTATATTTCCAAGAGCTGATTAGGATATTTCTGAGAGTTGTCTTGGGTGATATTTCTGAGGGACATGAGAAGCTTATTCCATGCTAGAGCAGGATTGTAGCTATAGAGGTTTTGTCCTGATGATTTTTTTGGGATTATGAATCTGTAAGAGACATTGGTCTGAGCTTCTGAGGGAGCGAAGTGGGTTATAGAGGGAGACAAGAGAGGATATGCTAGGGCAGGAGTATGTCTTGTTTACGATAGAGTAGATGGTGATAAGTTGAGTAAGTAAAAGTTGGTTAGGAAACTCTAACCAACTGAGTGTTTGTAGAGCAAGGCAGTGGTGTGATTTTGGTAGCATGTTAGCTACAAATCGAGCTACTTTGTTGTACATGATTTTGAGTTTGGATAGCAAAGAGGGCTGTAAGTTAGTAAGGATTTGTGAGCAGTAGACGAGATATGGGAGAAGATAAGCCTGGGTGAGTAACCTTTGGTTTCTATATAGTAGGCTAAGGTTTTGGTGGGTTTTCTTTATACAGTGGTATACGTGGAGGTCGAATATAAATTGGTCATCAATGTTTACTCCAAGGAGCTTTGTGTGGGGTTCAGTTGAGATAGTTGTGTTATTAAGGAAAAAAGATGGTGAAAGAAAATTTAAAATGGTTGAGAGATTTGGGTAAGAATGGGAGGAGGTTTGTCTTTTTAGGGTTCAGTATGAGTTGGTTGTTAATAAGCCAAGATTCAGTGAGGTTAAAAGAGGTCTGAATTAGGGGTGAGCAGGTCAGAAGTGTTGTTTGCAATAGTGATGATAGTGGAGTAATCCGCATATTGTATGAGGGATGACTGAGGACAGGATGTGTGGAGCTGGCTAGTGAAATGTTAAATATGAGGGGGCCGAGAATAGACCCTTGTGGAACTCCCATTTTTGTGGGGAGAAAGGGAGATTGAGTAGAGAGCCATTTGACGGATTGCTGTCTGTTAAAGAGATAGCTTGCAAACCAAGAGATTGTTGTGGGGGAGAGGTTTAGTTGAGCAAGTTTGGAGAGGAGGATGGGGTGGGAGGCAGTGTCAAATGCTTTGGAGAGGTCTAAAAAGAGCAGGACACTAGTTTATTATTGTTTCTGGCTAGGGAGATGGAGTTAGTAAAGGAAATGAGTGCAGTAGCGGTGCTGTGGTGGGGGCGGAAGCTATGCTGAGTAGGGCTGATGAGGTTTTCTTGAGTGAGATAAGACATAATTTGTTTATGCACACAGTCCTCAAGAATTTTGGAGAGGGAAGAGAGGATGACAATAGGGAGATAGAAAGTTCAATAGAGTTTCCACCTTTGTGGAAAGGTATGGTGTGGAATTTCTTCCAAAGAGTTGGGACAGTGGATTCACAGATTGAATAGTTAATGAGGGTGGAAACTGGGTATACTATGGAGCTTGCGGAGGCATTTAGGAAGAGAGATAGCAAGTTGTCAGATGATGGAGAACATATTTTAAGTTTGAGAAGAAGGTTTTTTAATATAGCTAGTGGGGATGGGAATAAGTGACAATGGGCAATTTTGTGGTACGAGGTGGGAGGTGAGTGATTTGTTGTGTTGGAAGTTGGTATAAGTTTGCTAATGGTATAAGTGAAGTAGGTATTGAAGATTGTAGCAGTTTCTTGGGGAGAGTTATTGGGGCAGGGATTGGGTGTAGAAGGGTTACTGGGGTGGAGAATTTGATTGACAGAATTCTAGAATTTTTGTGGGTTTCTAGATTGTGAGGTTAGGGAAATATGGTAGATGTTTTTCTTGTCAATGTTTATGTGTTTTTCGGCCAGGTTACAGAGTTCCCTATATTTGTGGAAATTAGCGAGTGATTTTGTGTTTTCCATAGTTTCGATGCAGAATCTCTGATGTTCATCGTGTTACCCTGCTGCAGTTATCACACTTTGGTTATCCTGTCGTCAGGAGGTCCCACAGTCGGCCGGAATTCCAAAGTCTTGGTCCGGCGTCGGTTGCTGATGCTTCTTCCCTGACGTCAGTGCGCCAGGGGTATATATATTGCAACCAACGCCATTTTCTTCAGTCTTTCTTGCCATGCCCAAAGCAGAAGCAGTTCGCAAGTGCCGGTCGGCCGACTCCTGAGATTTTCGAATTCGAATTTCAGACGGAAGTCTTCTATAAAGCTAAGTACCCCGTTGGGGAAACTTTTCTTGCCTCAGACCGATGTCAGAAAAAGTTAACAATTGTATTTCTTGTGGGAAGCAAATACCTCATATGGATTTTCATTCTTATTGCATACCTTGCCTAGGCCCAGACCACGACATCACTAGTTGTCATTTTTGTGCTAGGTTTAATAAACGTACTATTAAAAGACACTTTGATTTCGCACGACACTACTTCGGTAGAAAATTTAATTACAGTATGCCGTCAGAGCAACCGACTACCGGCGTGCACAAAAAACACAAGGATAAGGACAGACAGCCCAGGCCTAAGCCAGATTCTGAGGCCTCTGCTGATCCAGTCTCCGGTTCTCCGGTCCTCAGTGAGGCTCCGACTCAACCCCTGACTACCACAGATCTGGAACCCGAGACCGCTTCGGAACTTTTAGCGGAATGTACCAGGCCGACGCAACCTTTTTGTTCAGGCCCTACCGACGACATTGCTGATAAACATGTCGGTGCTGCAGAGACGCCATCGGTTTCTGAAGGCGTTTTCAGACAGACGACGCTCACCATTAAAATGTTTCCTAAGACGAAGACTCCTATTAAATCTAAAAGGACTGCACTTCAGTCCCCTGTTCAAGGCCCAGTGCCTAAGAAACAGATGCTCAAAATGGCTGAAGATTTGATTTCTTTAATCAGGGGTTCCCAGCCTCCTCCTGACAAAAGGCCTAGACAAGAGGAAGATTATGCATCATCTGAACAAGTGTCCATTTCTTCAGCCTCCTCTGAAGACCAAGATTACTCCTTCTCCCCTTATGAAGATTCTGATGCTGAGGATTCCATTCCCTCAGCTTCTCCTCCTGAAGACTACTCCTTTGGGGAAACTTTACACACTATGAGGGAACATTTCCACTGGGAAGGTCAGGACTACTCTGACTCGAAGAAAAGGCTCAGAGAGTTTCTTTTACTCCCCCAGCACAGACCACTTGCCTTCCCACCCATTTTAGACATTGTGGATGATGTTTACTTGGAATCCAGTTTGAACCCAGACTCTCTACCTCCTGCTCCGGCCAAGCCTGACAGATACTATAGAGTAATAATATACAATTAATGATCAGAATGTATCATTCTACAATCATTAAAAACTCTCCTCATG
Source organism: Protopterus annectens (assembly GCF_019279795.1). NCBI lineage: Eukaryota > Metazoa > Chordata > Ceratodontiformes > Protopteridae > Protopterus > Protopterus annectens. Next base: position 471,714,192 of record NC_056725.1, read on the forward strand.
GTGTTAAAACATTAAAATCCTTAGATAAACAGCAAGTTTTATCGGTTTCAATATCTAGCATCTCTACTAAGATAGTGGAATGTAATGTATTTGTGATGTGCCTCATCAAGAGTCAGACCTCAAACAACAGAAACAATGTTTAAATTTCCTAAAATAGACAGTATTTGTGCATATATTGATCACAAAGTGTCACTATTTAAAACAATGAAACGTGTACATATTAATGAGTACACTTATTAAAGTGTTCTAACTAATACAAAATAAAAAGATAAAAACAGATAAATAGTGGAATGCTGATCAATATATGCTTCTATCTATTTTAGGCACAGGACAGCACGAATATATAGGCTCCTTTTTTTCTTAGAAATTTAAACATTGTTTCTGTTGTTCAGTCACCGCACGCTGAGTTACCATAGCGCATGAAGTTATGTTGTACAGGTACGCTTACATTTTAGTACAGAGTTCTCGCTATATATAGTTTTTAACCTGGTCTGAAGAAGCCTTTGGCTAAAGCCACACCATTGAATAAACTTTTATTATTTTATAAGTTCCTTGAATCTCTGCTGCTTTCGTTTTGTTGCCACACAGGGATTCTGGGATTCTTGGATGGATTTTATGTCGCGGTCTCCTGCCAACATTGAACTACCATATGTAGAAATGAATCCAAATTTACACTATAGTCAGGGCTCAAATGCCTCACGAGGCCTCCAGGTAGAACAGGTAACAATTTTGTGAATGCCACACTGAGCACACCTATAATCAATTTTAGGTACCAGTGTAACCACAGAATCTGATCAACCAGTCACAGCAAACAATAATCTAGAAACGGACAATGTAAGCCCTTCATGGATGATATATACTACACTAACAAAATGTTTCAAATGTTAAATGAGAATATTTTGAAAGATAGCAAACAGTTTCTCTTAGATTTGAATAAGAATGTTAACAGAATATTTGAAGATACATTAAAAGTTGATCTTATAACTCTGTTACTTGAGACTGTCTTGACTTATGACCATCCACTTTTCAATGAATTTGTTGGTATGTATTGCCGCTTTGTAGATGACCTTTTCAGATGAAACTATACCATTTTTGGATGTGGAAGTATTCAGGATGTCCAATGGCAAATGAAATATTAGAAATGGTCAGAACTGTGGAGCGCCTAAAGAAAAGTACTGCTAAAAATTAGAACCAACCTCACTTTCAGTAAAATGAACTTGGAGGTGAAAAACCCTTTTGAGCATCCTGTTACGCCACGCATATAACTTCAGAAGATCACTTAAGGAAAGAGAGTCAGCGTGGTTTTAGAGGTGGTGATCTAATCAAACAAAACTTTAGAACAGGAGACATGGTGGACCTTTGGATGCCTCAGGCTTTTGTTTTTTTTACTTACTTGAGAGCCATACCTCACATACTAGTATGTGTGTAAATATATACACATGTATATACAAGCATATATATATATATATATTTGTTCCTGTAGCTGGAATTTTTATTTTAATGACTGAGCTACCCCATACATCAATAGATAGTTTTGTTTTATCATTAGGTACAGGCTTAGTATTGTTATGTGATTGTTTATCTCTTCTTATTTTTCATTTGACCATGTTGTTTTGTGGTAAAGGTACGCTATTTTTACACCACTATCTTAGTAGAGATGCTAGATATTGAATTTTGAGTATCTGTTCCTTTAAGACAAGATAACATGTGACATATCAATTTAAATGATTCAAACAGTTTTATTCATTGTTTTAAGAGTCTGAAGAAGATGCATCTTATTTGAAGTTCCTTTGAATTTTGAGATACTATAGAGTGCCTGATTCCCACAAATTTCTATACAAAAGTCCTGTTGCTGACCCAGAGACAATCTCCCAGGGTCCCAAAGGGGCTAAGGCTTCTATGGCTAAAAATCCTGTACCCTCTGAAAGGGATTCCAGAGCGCTAGACAGGTGGGGGAAAAAGATTTACACCTCATCCACTCTAGCTATGAGTGCACTAAATTGCCAATTTCACATGCTTAAGTATCAGCAGTTTCTAATCTCTCAGTTAAAGCAAAGAATCACCACTCTCCCTCAACAGTCTGAATTGAAAGAAATGCAGGATCTGTTGCATGCAACTGAACAGGTGGGCAAACACACCTTACAATGTGGGTTTGATTCTCTGGAGGCCTCCTGCACAGCAGCTGTCACTGGGTCTGTTATACGTAGGCATGCTTGGTTAAAAGAACAAACTCTGCCTGATCATGTTAAAGCAAAGCTTCTAGATGCTCCCTTACAACAGGATGTTCTTTTTGGAGTTAAAGCAGAAGAAGTCTAAAAGAAAATGGAGGATAAGGCAAAATCTATGCAGACAGTCAAAGATTTCCTACAGGTACAGCCCCCTCGCTTCAGCAGAAACTGGCCAACAAAAAATTGGTCCTTTCCAGCTACTGACAGACCACAGAGGGGTAAATACAGACGCCCAAGAGGCAGAGGACAACCACAAGCCCAGTACAAACCTCACCAATGGGGCACCACAACACAGAAGGGAGGAGAAGACAGGTCCCAATCTACCAGAAGGCAAACTCAATGACTTGCACCTCATCCGCCAAGCAACTCTCATGACAGTCCCCTTGGGAGGAAAACTCACACTTTTTTCAGACAACTGGCACATTGTCACAAAGGACAAATGGGTCCTAGACATAATTTTACAAGGATACAGATTCCATTTTCACACCTTGCCAATGAAAAGAGGAATGCCAAACCTGCCACAAAATCAATGGGCAGAGGCACAAAAACAAATTACAGCTCTCATGGACATAAGAGCCATTCAACTGGTACCTACTCGAGAGCAAGGTCAAGGATTTTACTCAAGACTCTTTCTAGTGCCCAGAAAGGACAATGCCTTGAGACCTATTCTGGACCTTTCAATTTTAAACACATTCTTACAAGTACCCATATTCAAGATGCTAACACTACAGCAGCTTCTTCCCATGTTGGGCAAGGAGGCACGGCTAGTAATATTGGCCCTCAAGGAGGCATACCTGCATGTCCCTATCAGACAAAGTTGCAGAAGATACCTCCATTTCATTGCAGGTTCAACCCATTACCAATTCTCTGCACTGCCCTTTGGCTTATCTACTGTGCCCAGAGTCTTCACAAAATGCCTGGCACCAGTAATTGCATACTGCAGACAAAGAGGAATTCAAATATACCCATACCTGGACGACTGCCTCATCCAAGCAGAAAGCAAGGATATTCTCTTACATTATCTGGCTTTTGTAAAACATCTACTAAACTGCCTGGGGTACACAGTAAACGAAAAGAAGTCAAAACTAGTACCCTCACAAAATATGACATTCCTGGGTGCCAGCTTGAATACAATGGCCCAGAAGGCTTATCTGACGCCAGACAAGCAGCTACAGCTGACTCAATATTTCAAAACAATGGCAACAAAGACCCAATTAACTGCAAGAAAAATTCTGCAGGCTTTGGGCTTCATGGCATCTTGCATACTACTAATACCATTTGCAAAGCTGCATATGAGGAAATTACAGTGGTACCTAAAAAGCGTATGGTCTCAACACAGCCACAGCTTGAACACAATGATATCTCTCATTCCCTGTCTACAACAGGAGTTTCTATGGTGGTCACAGGCATGTCACCTCAACAAGGGTCAGCCATTCACCTTGCCCCCAGCCAGGCAGACTATCACAACAGATGCATCAGACTATGCCTGGGGGGCACACATGGCAGGACAGTGCGTTCAAGGCAAATGGACTGCAGATCAAAGGAATTTGCACATCAATCAAAAAGAAATGCTAGCTGTACAAAAAGCTCTGACAGCCTTCAAGAATCTATTACATCCAGGACAACTTACAATAAAGACGGACAACACCACAGTAATGTGGTACATAAACAAACAAGGGGGTACTCACTCCTACCCTCTATGCAGGCAAGCAATGATCTTGTGGAACACAGCTCTGGCTTACCAAGTTCAGTTACAAGCTCAATTCCTGCCAGGAAAGAAGAACACATTGGCAGACGACCTCAGCAGAAACATCATGGATCCCCACAAGTGGAAACTAGATCCACAAGTATTTACAATGATAACTCAAACATGGGGCCTTCCAAACATAGACCTGTTTGCCAGTCCTCAAAACTATCAAATAACAAAATTTTGTACAAGGAGACTTCACCAATAAGCTTGGAAAGTAGACGCGCTCTCTTTCAGTTGGAAAAAACTGACAGCATATGCCTTCCCTCCATTGCCTCTCCTAACAAAGGTGCTTCTGAAAGTCAAAAAGGAGAGACCACGACTGATTCTCATAGCCCCAGACTGGCCATGCCAGCACTGGTACCCACTATTGAGAAATATGGCCCACAGCCCACCTTGGATCTTACCACAAATTACCCATTTGCTCACACAACAAAACAATCAGATTCTTCACAGCCAACTCAAAACCTTAAATCTGGCTGCATGGAAAATCACCTAAGCATCCAGCCAGCTCCTCTTTCCCAAGCAGTTATCAATGTTACTCTGGAAGCTAGGAGACCAAGCACCAGGGAGGCTTATTTGGACAAATGGAAAAGGTTTTGTGCCTGGAACCAAGCTAAAGGCCAAGACACATTTCAGCCTCACATGCCTCACATTCTACAGTACTTAACTGAGATGTTGCACAAAGGACTTTCCTTCTCCTCCATTAAAATCCATGCTTCAGCTATTTCAGCCCACTACAACACGGATCCACCCTTATTTTCGCATCCACTTCTAAGGCAGTTCCTCAGAGGGGCAAAAAACATTAGACCCCCCAGGAGACCACCTACACCAACATGGGACCTCAATTTTTTTCTGGAAAAACTAACGCTACCTCCCTTTGAACCAGCTTTTTCTGCAGATCTTCAGTTCCTATCATGGAAGACTGCCCTGCTGCTAGCAATAACTTCAGCTAGAAGAGTCTCAGAGCTGCAGGCACTAATGGCAGTGGAACCTTTCCTCATTTTTCATCAAGACAGAGTTTCTCTACGAACTAATCCTTCCTTTATGCCTAAGGTGGTTTCCAGTGTGGCTTTAAATCAAACCATCCACTTACCCACCTTCTTCCCAAATCCACAGAACAAAGGTGAGAGACTCCTGCATTCCTTGGACATTCACAGGCAACTTCATTACTACTTGGACAAAACTAAGGCTTTCAGAAAATCTGACCAGCTCTTTGTATCCTATGCTACAGCTTCACAAGGGAAGGCTATTTCAGAACAAACCATTTCCAAATGGATAGGACATTGCATACGTTTCTGCTATACCCATCATGGAAAACCAGTTCCTGCTACCATTAGGCCCCACTCTACCAGGGCAACAGCAACATCTACAGCTTTTCTCAGGGGGGTTCCAACCAAGGAGATTTTGGAAGCTGCAACTTGGAGTTCAGTACACACTTTTACCAAACACTATCACTTACCACTTTACTCTAAGACTAGGGCAGTCTTCGCCACTGCAGTTCTGCAGGGCCTGATAGCCTCCTCCAACCCTCTGTGATTCCTCCACCCATCCTTAGCTTTGGGATTCAACCCAAGTGTGATGACTGCAGCAGGGTAACACGATGAACATAGTACAGTTTTGTACCTACCATAAATGTAGATGTTCGAGTGTACACCCTGCTGCAGTCCAGGTTACCCTCCCTCCATCCCCTCTGAACTAACTGACTAAAATCTCTACAATACCTTCCTGATGTATTTGCTTATAGCTGGAGGGATTTTGTGTTTTTGCAAAATTTACTCAATTTGGTACTAATTACTGACCACCTTTTTGGGGGCACCTGACATCTGGGGAAAGAAAAACTGAAGAAAATGGTGTCAGTTGCAATATATATACCCCTGGCGCACTGATGTCAGGGAAGAAGCATCAGCAACCGACGCCGGACCAAGACTTTGGAATTCCGGCCGACTGCAGGACCGCCTGATGACAGGATAACCCAAGTGTGATGACTGCAGCAGGGTGTACACTCGAACATCTACATTTATGGTAGGTACAAAACTGTACTTTTTTGATGATAGAACGGGTTGACTTGGCGAGCCAGGGTGAACATCAAGATTTGACTCTGATAGTTCTGGGGAGTACTAGGGAGTTTAAAGCGTTTAAGAAGATGGTGTTGAATTGGAGAATTACTTCATCTAAGGAGAGGTCTAAGAGGAAGGACCAGTCAATAGCAGAGAGATGGTTGTTGAAAGTCTCAGGGTTGAAGTTGGTTAACTTACAGCATTTTTTAAATTTGTAAGGTCTAGGGAGGTGAAGGGAGGATCTTTGGACTTGTATGAGGGAGTAATCATTTATTGAGTTTGGCAGGGATTCAGGGTAGTGATAGAAGTTAGGATGAGAGGCAAGAATCCAAGTCAAGGAAGGTAGGTTTCTGAAGAAAAGTGAGAGAAGAGATAGGTTGGGTGTAACCATAGCGGTGTATGCTGGTGGTGGTGGAGTTAGAGGAGACAGCAAACCAATTGATATTAACGTCTCCTAGTTTGATAGTTTCATTAGGTGTACTGTTAGCCATCCAGTGAATAATTTGCTCAAGTAAGGGTATGATGTCTCCTGTGGGTGTAATGTTAAGGTTTTGTACTTTTTAGTTTACAATTAGCAATGATGAGTTTGGCAGGGTGAAATGAGGGAGGTGGGTTGGTTAGGGGGATATGGTTAGGAGGTCTGAGTACATAATAGCCACCCCTCCACCTTTTTCCATGCTCTGTCAAGGTGTAAGATGTTATAGCCAGAGGAGAGAATTTTTTTGTCTGTGTTATGTAGTTTGAACCAGGCTTCAGAGACTGAGATTATGTTGGTGGAGTATTGGACTATCCAGGAGTGAAAGTCTGATGTCATGTTAAGAATGCTGTGGATGTTAATGGAGTAAAAGGAGAGAGTTTTGAGACTTGGCTTAGGTGTTTGTGGGAGTGTGTGTGTACGGTTGGTGGGAGTATATGAGTTGTTGTGGGGGTCTGGATTGGGGTAAATGTCACCAGAGAGATGAAGGGTGTTACAGAGGTGTAGTAGAAGTGATTTAGTGTGGTGATATGGGAGAAATTTTGGTTTGGGTTTATGATGTGGAATGTTTTCGGGAACGAGTTTAATTTTGGGGAGAGAGTGTTCAGTGCAGAAGAGAGTGGGTGTTATGGGAGAGGAGTAAGGAGTAGTGGGTAGTGGTGCTTGTCGGGTAGGAGGATGTAGGGGAGTTAGGATGTAGGCTTAGCTGAATGCGGTAGGAGCTGAGGTATAGTAGAATAATAATAAGAAAAAAGGATAAGAGCTGAAGGAGCATGCCATAAAAGACACTAAACCAGCTTCAAACCCTGTATCCTCTCACCTCCTAAACAGGGCATTAGTCTCAGCGCCATCGCTAGACACCAATGATAAGTAGCACGCCATAAAAGGCACTAAACTAGCTTCAAACTCTGTACCCTCCCACCTCTCACACAAGGTATTAGTCTCAGTGCCACTACTAGACACAAGGGCTTATTTTAAAAATATAGCAAATAAATAAAAATGCATAAGTGAAAAGGAATTTGAATCATGCACCCTTGACACAAGAACCCCCTGCATTAGCTAAGTTAGTGGAGCATTTTTTTAATACATTTTGAGGATCTTGGGCATTATTATGTAATGCCTGCAACATGCTGTGATCTATGAGGGAGAGGAAAAGTCAATGTTAGGCATACCTTTCTGCCTAATAAACAGGTTTTGGCCCAGAATCTATTTATTAAAGGCATTAAGGACTGACTGTAGTCATCCATGAACTACCTGGGCAGGGGAAAAGGCGATATCATGGACCTTCTGACAACAGGGACAAGTATAAGGTATATGGTGTGTATGTGCACTTTTGTGTTTTAATGTATGCTTGTGTATGTAGGAGAGAGGTGCCTGTGCTTATACAGAGTAGCTGCCAAAGTTAAGCATATTTCACAGAAATCATTTTTAGGCCTTACAAATAATAATTGCTGTACACCACCAACACCCCACTTAACATCAAATAAGGATAGTAATACATTTTCCTTCCAACCGTCCCTACAGAAATTATAAAAAAAAATCTAAAAAAGCTTAAGCCAACAAGCTCAGCAGTTGAACAATTACCTGCAGAGTATCTCAAAATCTCTGCAGAAGCTATCTCTTATCCTGTATCCATCCTTATTAATTGATCTTTCTCCAAACAAAAAGTGCCAACAATTTTGAAAATATCGCACATCATCCCATTGCATAAAGATGGTACCTCAACAGAACTATCCTACTACCATCCTATAGCAATCTTATCACCGTTATCCAAAATTTGAGAGAGATGCATTCACTCTCAACTATTGAACTGTCTCTTAATTAACAATCTTCTGTCTAACATTCAGCATGGATTCTGACCTAAACATAGGAGTACAGCTGCCCTGATGTCCTTCACTAACACCATTAGTCAGCACAGACATGATGGCACACTAGTATCCTCTATCTTTCTTGACTTATCCAAAGCTTTTGATACTGTCTCTCATAGCAAACTTATAACAGCTCTTTCAGATTTTAAATTCAGCCAGCATGGTTCCATCAGGTTCTAGTTTAAGTCCTCTCCTCTTCACTCTATTTACTAACAACCTTCATACCTCTACCCTGCATGCATTCCTTGTCCAGTATGCGGATGACTCAACTATAATCCCTCACTCCAACATCTTCAGCTTATAACCTGGCAATCCTTCTCTGCAGTAGAATCTTTGCTAACTAATGCTCAGCTCATTCTTAACTTCAATAAGACTAAGCTAATGTTTTTTTTCAACCCACAAGAGCCACTGACATCCCCCATCCTTCAGTATTTCATCAACAAATAATACAATTATTTCTCCAATATCCCATAACAAACTCCTCGGTGTAATTATAGACAGCTACAAGAAAATTGACATTCACATAGAACAGTCAATAAAGAAAGTACACAAAAAACTTGGTTTTCTATATAGACATAAAAAGAATTTCTAACAAACAACACAAAAGCAGTCATTGGCAGAACTCACCTTGTCTCTTTCCTCCTCCATGCATCTCCCATACTTACAAACCTAAAGACATCAGAGTTAAGCAAACTTCACACCTGCTGCAACAAAACTGCAAAGTTTCCCACGGATTCTACTTACAGACCACATCATTGCCTAACACTAAAACAACTCACTTGGTTACTGCCCAATCTCCTAGCCTATAACCAACTAACCATGGCCCATCAACTACTCTGTCAACCAGACAAAACTCCTGCTCTTCTTAACCTTCTCCAACGCTACTCTACTAATTAGTGTCTTGTGTTGCACTAACAAATCTTTGTTAAAGATATTTAAAGCTAACACCACAGCAGGAAAATCCCTCTACTCCAACTACATAGTGAAACTCTGGAATTCTCTGCCCGTAAACATAAAAACTGCCACCAGCACTGCAAAATTCAAAAAGATCCTTAAAACACATTTAACTAATACATGGTTATGTTCTTGTACTAACACAGGATAAGAAAAATCATCTTTAAATAGCTGACCTCCCTAGGAATTGTAATGTATATCTACTGTACATTTTATGAGCTCTATGCTTTTCACTCTGTTTTTCAACCGTATCATAATCTGGCTATATTACTGTAAATACAATGTATTGTAAATATATGCATACTGTAAAAATGTTGTACTGATAAGATGTATAAATGTTGAACTGTCTTCTATATCTTATTACACAGTCAGTCAATTCATTAATCATTATGTATATAGATTGCTGGAGTAGCAATAGTATCTGTTTTTGTTTACTTTCTGTATGTATTAACGTGGAGCTTTTCTCCCCTGGCCTCTGCTGAAAAAGGACAGTTTGTCTAGTCGGACTTTCCCAGTAAACAAATGTAAAATAAATAAATAAATAAACTACCCTCAGAAGTGCTAATCTGCACTTTGATTCATAAACATGCAAGTTAGCTGATAATGAGGTCTTTCCTTATTACGGCTAAAGTGTTTATGAATCACAAATCACTGTATCATGTAAACAGGCCTTTTTTACTACAGGCCATATGTCCCACACTATGTATTTTAATGAATTCTTGGGTACAAATTCTAATAGTCTGATTTTTATCTCTTTCTACCAAACATTCATTTGCTTGTGTTTGCTGCTTCTTTCTTTTCTACCCTCAGACTTATGTAGGGGGGACTAACTCATTTAACAAAGGATAAGAAAATAAATAAATTAAGTCTGAAAAATAAATGTATTAATTCAGTATAAAATGTATCACTTTTTCACCATGTATGCTCTAAGTATTAGATACTCAGTAGATGACAAGTAGAGTACTTGTAGAGCTTTTTATATGACTCTGAGATCAGCTGTCAGCTGATTTCACAAATCAGTTGTTTCCTTGTCAGTATTTGCCTGACACCCCTTCATTAAAGTCACTTATACAAAGATCACACAATATATCCATTCAACAGGATACAGACTGAGTTTACTTAAAAGCTTTGTATAGCAGTAGTGCATAAATTGTACAGAATCATAAGAATATCTTTTATTGCATTCATTTTAGCAGGTGAGTGCCACTGGATTATTATAAGTCATTTTAAAGTGCAACCGGGATAGGACATTGCAGCAGGTTTAGCACAGAAAAGTGTAACGTTGTTATAGGATGTTAATACAAGGAATACAGATGTCATTAGTTTTGGATATACCTATTAGCTGAAGCAGTGGCCACTATGCAGCAGAGTACATCAGCAAAGATCAGCTACATATTTGCTTTGATAAACATTAGAAAAGTGTCAGGGCCAGTCTGGCAGTGTTTGCTTATCTTCACAGTAATTATTTTGGAATGTAAAAATGAAATTTCCACTGTTTCTCTGCTTAGTAGTAGCACAGGCACGGGATCTTAACAGATTGCTTTGTGAAACGGGAATCACTTGGCTGAGGAAAGATACCATATCCTGTGCACTCTGAAATTCTCAGTTGTGAAGGGAAGTCATATGCTTTCTTACACAGAGGATGGATTCACAAAACTGAAATTTTCAAACACTTTGAACTATTTAGAACATTGGCTAGCATTCTGGAGATTGGTGCATGTGTCACTTCCCAAATCCTACTCTTGGACTTCCAGCTCAGATTTCACATTGTCTGCAGCTTGGCCTCTCTTTCTGCTTACATATTGGATATCACTCTAACATTGATAATGGCTACTGTATATCTGACTGTTCTTAAATCTTAGTCTTTTACCGTCAGCCCCTGATTTCTTAATGCTGACTTAACCAGCTTCGATGTTTTCCTCAACATCCCTTTTCTGATTTAGCGATCATATGAGTGCTTGAACTCAAAGACAAAATGTGGTGAAACTTATCTGAGTCCAAATTCATACCATCAGGTTTCTGATGCTGTTCATTGCAGAACCGTTTGCTAATTACAGTACTTAAAACAACAAAGGAAACCAGCCTTGGACTAATGTTTTTAGCTCACCAGACACAGGCACACAAGTGTGTGTGTGTGTGTGTGTGTGTGTCTGTATTCAAGCAAACAAATCAATAATGGGTACCATTTCCTATGTCTGGGACAAATTAATGCCAGGTGCCAGCACTGGGAAATGCATTAGAATCATATAATATCCACTCTGTCTTAGTTTATTACATTTATAATATGAGTGTAAGCTGAATCCTGCAAGAGAAAATGAAATTTAGAATCCCCCATAGATTTATACTAAGCTCGGCCGCAGTACCCAGTGATTCTGAAAGCATATTAGTTTCCCCAGGTGTGAACTGCTCTTTCACCCAATTGTCAAGTTGAGTTTTGAAAGTGTAAGATGTTATTTTGTGTAGTGGTAGTTTATTCCAAATGCAGGTAATGCACTGGGTTATAGGTACATAGGTGTGTACTAGGTTAACAGTCACTGGGGATTTTTTAAGCCGAGCCATGTATCCTACATCTTTGACAAGTTCTATGACCCTTGGTAAGCGGTAAACAGGAGCTTGGAAGATGAACCATTTGCATGCTCCCTGTGTCCATTAGAGACCTAGGTGCCAGGGATGAATTTCCTGTTCCCGGTACAGTTGTCTAAGTTACACTTGAATTGGGTTAGGGAGGAATGCTGTTTCATGTGGATGTGGAGCCTGTTCTAAAGAAGGGGATAGTCCCTGGGATACATACCTGTCTCTTTAGCAAGTCCTATTTATATCACAGGCAAGGTTTTAGTCTCTAGAGTGGATAATTCTGGTGCTGTAAGTTTTGTGGCTGTGCAGGAGGTCCACCAGAGTGGGGTCCAACAATGCCTTGTATTCCAGGCATAGATCTCACCTCAACAGCTTGGTGGGGACTGAATACAGGGATAGGGCTTTGAGGCAGTCTATGTAGGACATGTTATTTATGCCCTGTATTCTTTTAATCAGGAACCTCTGTGGACATTACAAGTATTGGATGTGCCTGGTTAGGTGCATACCAAAAGGGGCATTATACTCAATGATAGGGCTGATGAATGCCCAATACAGTAGAACAATGACCTCCTTGGACCTAGATGCCATACTTTTGTTTATAAGTTGCACAAAGTAGATACATTATGAGCAAAGGCTAGATTGCTGTTTGTGTGTGTGTCCCCAAGTCCCTGACTACTGGGTCGACTTTTAGGGCTGTGTGGTCAATATGATAGTTACCAGGAGTGGGTGACTTCCAGAAGGATACTGTTATGCATTTCTTGGCATTTAGTTTTAATCCATGGCTCTCATGCCAGTTATTTGTCTGTGTCAGCCCTTCTTGGTGAATATTAGTGTCAGTAAGAATTCATTGACTGCTCATAATTTGTGATCATCTGCAGATTTGATCATCCAGAGGCTCCTGACATAGGCATTGACTTCAGAGAAGTAGATGCCAAAAAAGGGAGGTCCCAGGACCAATCTCTGAGGGACTACACCGGTGATTGACCTCTCTGTAGAGGTGGATTCCCTAGTTCTAACTTCCTGGGTTCTGTCTGTGAGCTGTGAATCTATCATGATTGCAGGTGGTGGTGGTCTTGAAGTGGAGATTAAGGCCTTTGGTATAAATGTTATATAGACTGTTAGTCAAATCAAGGTGGGAAAGGTTATAGAGGAAAGGGACTCTCAGTGCTCGAAAAGCTAAGCTAAAGTCAACACTCTGGAGTCTAAATGAGACAGAGTAAAGGAATAGGGCTTTTAGTCTCTCATGGTAGCTCAGATTGTGTAATGTAGAAGTCTTCCTGCTCAGAAGAAACCTTTGTGGTGTTTCAAGTTGCTCAAAGTGCTTTGTGAGGTATAGTCCAAAAGGGATATTATTTTCATGGGTAGGTCTAATAAGGAAAAATATGCAGAGACCAAGACTGTTTGCTACCTAGGAGAGATTTCTCTACATGGATCTACTTTCTTTACACTAAAGTACATTTCAACGAATTGTACTTACCCGAGTTGAATCCACGAAGCTCTAGTTCAATGAACGAACAGACTGCAGAATTCCTTTCCCTCTGAAAGGAACCACTTGGCCACCATAGTGAACTGTGCCATCTGTTTTGTGTAGTCCAATCTTGGAGTTGGTATATTTAAGTAGGGGGTTGTGGTGGGTGAAGCCCCACACTTTGGTGGGCTTACTTTTCTTCCATCTTGTTTGGTTTCCATGATGGTCAATTGGTTCTTTTCACAGGGTAAGGAATTTGGCAGTTCGTTCTTTCATTGAACTGGATCATCGGTGAATTCAGCTTGGGTTAGTACAATTCGTTGAAACATACTTTCGTGTAAAGAACACATATGTTGAGCAAGGTAGAAGGAATTCTTAACTACATCCAAAACAATGGTTCATACATTCATAGGTAGGTACTAGGCTATTGGCCCTAGGGCCTATATAAGCCTAGCCAAACGGTACGTTGGCTCTTGCCACCCAAGAAAATTATTTTCCTGTCCCCCTGTCAAGCAGAGCCACAGAAGTGATCCCCGGGGTGAATTTCTTATATCCCATCCAATCATCAAGATTTTTCTTGAAGAGTGCTAATGAGGAGCTTTGTTTGATATAGATAGGTAGTTTGTTCAAGAGTATGGGAAGTCTCGGGGACAGGAATCTATCCCTCCAGCATGTTCTGTTTATTGTGGTGACAAGGTTTAGGTCCCTAGAGCGTGTAGCACGGAGGGATTGGGATTTTTTTAAGTGGAGCATGTCCAGCAGCTGTGGGTTTGACATAGCTTTGTATGTTAGTCAGAGACCGCCTCTGAGTAGACGATATGCGACAGAGTAAAGCTGGAGTTTTTTGAGATGGTCTGTGTAGGGCATCTGTTTGAGGCTGGTAATCCTCTTTCTGAGATATTTCTGCGGCCTTTCCAGTTGTTGTAGATGTCTTGTGAGGTACATACCAAAAGGGGCGTTGTACTCTATAATGGTTCTAATGAGTGATGAGTACAGGGGAACAATGACTTCTTTTTTTCTGGATGAGAAACATTTTGTGATGAGGTGTGCCACATAGAAGGATTTCCTGACTACTGTGGTGATGTGATTATCAAAGGAGAGACTACTGTCCACCTGTGTCTCAAGGTCTCTTATCACACTTTCGGTGTTAAGTAGACTATCGCCTATGTGGTAGTTCATGGGTACAGAGTTTTTACCAAAAGAGATGACAATGCACGTTTTGGCATTGAGCTTGAGGCCATGGCTTTGACACCAGGCATCTGTCTCAGTGAGGCCCTTTTGTAGGATGTCCACATTGTTAGGAGTTTTGATTATGGCTCCTAGTTTGCAGTCATCTGCAAACTTTGTTAGCCAAAGACCTTCTGTGTTAGCCTGTACTTCAGAGAAGTAGATACCAAACAGGAGAGGACCCAGGACTGAACCCTGTGGTATTCCACGTGTCACTGGTCTGAAGTTGGATTTAGAGTCTGCTACTTTCACAGTGTGGGTTCTGTCAGTACGCCAGTTGGCAACCCATCTTGTGACATAGGGATTTATACCTAGTTTAGTGAGTTTATCTATAATTCCAGAGTGGGGGATGGTGTCAAAAGCCTTGGCGAGATCTAGATAGGTTGTGTGAACCACCTTACCCTCATCTACGGCTTTGGTGACCACTTCAAAGAAGTCTATCAGGTTTAGGAGACATGATCTGCCTTTTACAAACCCGAACTGGGTAGGGTCCATAGCCTTGCAGACCAGGCTTGTCAGGCTGATGGGGCGGTAGTTTCCAGGGTCCATGGTGGCTCCCCCTTTGTGGAGTGGGATAACCATTGCTGTGCGCCATTCAGTGGGCACAAAGCCTGAGGTGAGGCTATGATTGAACATGGTACTTAGGTGTGATCAAAAGAAAGACTGTTATCAAAATAGGTGCTTAAGTCCGGAAGAATTGTATCTGTTTTGTTAGGGGTACTAGGTATGTAACTGAATATATCTGCTGCTGACTTCCACAATAACAGTATGGATACATAGTAATGTGTAAGCTTCTTTACTGTTAATAGAACAGATGAGTCACCAAAAGTGCACTTGCTAGTAAGAGAAATGTGTTCTTCAAATGATAAAGAATTGTGTCCTGTTGCTTAACCTATGTATTTTACTGACTGAGTTACTCACATATGAATTGATATTTAATACTAATAATCTGTCAATTAAATTGACATTTATTACTAATAATCTGTCAATTATTTCCATATATAGGATAGCATGAAATGCCTCTGCAAGGTCAAGACAAGCAGCATGCACTGTCAGCCCTTCATCAAGTACTGTGGCTACCTCTTTAAAAAATCCTGTTTGGTCATCCAGAGTACAGAGATGAGATCATGGGAGGCAATTTTAGTACTTCTAGTAGACAAAGTAATGTTACTTGTGATTAATGAACAGCATCCTCTTAATCAATTCGTTAGTCTTCCACTGCATGCAAAAGATATATATCTGCACAGGCAAACAGAGTCATATCCATTTATTCTGGCACACTGTGTCATTATGTCATCTGGCACCCTTTAAGGAACCTTAAGTTGAGGAGTAATTTAAAAGAAAAAAAGTCCTCTCATACTTTGAAAGCTGTAGCAAACGTTTTGATATATGCCTTATCCCACCCACAAAATGCTGGTGTTTCTGCCCTGACTGCTAATGCTGAACTGGCCTTCATTTCAGAATGCCAGTACTGCATTTCTGATTGATCAGCATTGGCCAGTTGCACCCAGTAACATCCTGTGACCAGTGTGCCTGCACTCTATGCCCCATACAATAGCTATACCTCTGCAGACAATACAGTCATATGCACAGGAGCTCAACCTGGTAGTTAACCCAGTTCTAAAAATATCACTCTCCATAATTCTGGATTCACATGGTTTAGAACCTAGTGCTTATCAACTATGAGCAGCACCAGTATTAAAATATCTTAGATAATGGACGTGGAATATGAGCAATCCTCACTGAATGCTAGGCATTCCACAGCAGGGTTTTAAAGTACAGATAAAACCCGTTGAAAACAAGCGCACCTAATCCGTCAGAAAATCACAGCATGAAGATCAAAATCTTTTCCCAGAGCTGCTATTTCCTTTTCCCTTTCTAACCATGAATCGTGCAAGGTTATCGAGAGGGATGAAAAAAATAATGATAAACTGAAATAACTGCAGCAGCAGTTACAGAGACCTGCCTTTTACTTTCCCGTTGTTAACCAAGCTCTGAGAAAGCATTGTCAGTAAGTGGGGAAATAAACAGTCTAAAGAAAGTAACTGTGGCAACAGTTACAAGGACCTGCCATTTCTTTTTTTCCTTCTGTAACGAAGGCAGAGGAAATCGCGCTTAGTCAGTAGGGAAAACGTTAATAATTAAGGGGTGTGGAAGATCTAACACAAGTGATTGCAGTAGCACTTACAAGGATGTGATGTTGAATGCTTGTGTGTGTGTGTGTGTGTGTGTGTGTGTGTGTGTGTGTGTGTGTGTGTGTGTGTGTGTGTGTCTTTCTGTGTGTACATTTCTGAGTTTCTATATATGTGTCTTCCTGTCCCTGCAGCTATCTGTTTCTGTGTATATATGCAAGTAAGTGTGTGTGTGTTTGTTTGTGTGTATGTAGACATTATTACATACTTGTATAACATATTTTGGTGTTAAAATGCTTCCTCCAGCACCATTTTCATGTTCTATAGCAACTTTGAAACATTAGGAGGACCAGTTTTATATCAAAAATATATTAAATATCTATATACTACTAATAAAATAAATACAAAACAATTTAACAAGCATCCCCGTATCTAAGCACATTAGTGCTCGACAGTGTGGGAGTTACATGGAAATAATGGACCTTCTAGAGGTAGAAAGGCCCAATGCAACAGGTCTCTCAGTACTCCTGTACTCCTGTGTGGTCTGTTATTTCCCATTAATGCCCACCCTGTCAGGCATTTCTGCTTGCTAGCTACTGGATCAATAAAATAAATGTTTAAGAAAAGGAAAGTAATTTTTCAGGTGTGAGCAGTCATCATAAGATAACAAGCTTTAGCGTGGTCTATAATAAAGGAACCACAAAGCCAGAATCCTCTAGTAGAGGATGTTTTTTGCAATTCGTCAGCCTAATATAAGTGGAAAGCAAATTGTGCTATGAAACATTCTGCTTACAAGAAGCACATGTTCTTACTTATGCCATGAGTGAGGGTACCAGCTAAAGAAACAATGAAGCCGAAGTCTCTTAGCATGTTCATAGATCATCCAGCCAAAATGCAGCTGGCAAAGTATAAAAATATTTACAACTCCCTTTTCTTAAGGCAGGGTCTATATTAAAAGACTGAAGAGGTGTTTCATCAAACACCTCTTGGGCAACACATAAAGAGCGAACGCGCTAAAGAGCAAATGCGCTAAAGCGCGAATGCTCAAAACAGCAATTTCTTTCCCTTGGAAAGAAATCGCTTGGCCATCCCCATGTGTTTGCCCCTCACTGTAGTGCATCTCGGAGTTGGTATATTTAGTTAGAGGAGTGTAGGGGCAAAGCCCCCACGTTATGTTTGAAAGTGTGTGTTTGTGTGCTAGCGATTTTTTTCGCAGGGAAAGAAATTGCTGTTTTGATCATTTGCACTTTTGTGCGTTCGCTCTTTATGTGTCGACCAAGAGGTGTTCGATGAAACACCTCTTCAGTCTTTTAATATAGACCCCTTAAAGCATCATATGTGGGAGTTTATGGACTGGATTTTTACATTCTTTAAGAGTTTTTGTCCGGTTTTACAGACCCACAGGTTTGTGAGCCTCTTGGGGAAAAAAGCAGTTAATTTTGAGCTTCAGGATGTTTTGTAGGTTAGTAGTGGATGCCACATGACTCCATTTAATTAATATGGCAATCACACTGTTCAGTCTAATTATGGTGAATTATGATGTATGGTATGGTGGGTAGAATGGAACACTAAATGAAGCTGCTGCATTTGTCATATTTGTTTCATGATTGTAGCTTTTCCAAAAAGTGTATATTTTATAAAATGTTCATGCAAAAAGCTTAATTATTGCCATAATGACTGTAAAAAGGTAAAGTGCCTAATAAGCTGTTTCCTTTAAAATTATTAAAGACACATACATAATTTAGTATTCAGAAGCAAAAAACAAGGCCTACTCCTGTGAATTATAATCAGTGAGAATCTGCATAATGACTATGTTATACAGCAGAAACCAACAGTAATAATGTAAATAATGTCAAGCAATATCCCAGTGACAAGCCGCCTCACTGATATTGTTTGCAGCATGAAGCAGAGTAGTCTGTATCTTGAACTGCTGCTTCAAGTCCATGTCAAAATTTCCTTCTCTTTTTTATGCACGTGTGTGTGTTTGCGTGTATGTATGCATCTTTTTTCACTGTGTGTGTGTGTGTGTGTGTGTGTGTGTGTGTGTGTGTATATATATATATATATATATATATATATATATATATATATTACACACACATGCATACATATATGTGTGTGTGTGTGTGTGTGTGTGTGTGTGTGTGTGTGTGTGTGTGTGTGTGTGTGTGTGTGTGTGTGTGTGTGTTTCTATATGTGTAGTTCATAACAGCATACCACACTACTATGCAGTTGTACTGGGCTGCCCGCCAAAGGTCCTTAGAACTATGACAATATAAAGTGCATTTGGACAGAAGCAGTACTAACATACAAACTGATTTATCTTGGAGTATTTCCCCTTCTCTGCAGTGTAGTAGTCTGTTTGTATATGTAACCAGCATGAGTTTGGGGGAAGTCTGCAGTGTAGGGGAGGGAGAGCAAAAACACCTTAAAAGTAAAAGAGCAAGGTTCAAAATTTGCAGTTTTGTAGTTAGAATTGCAGTGTAATTTGTAAAATTTTGGACTTGCAATTTTGGGTGCCACAGTTCCAATAGGAAGGTCATTTATATTGTGTAAATCATGCTGGGTAATGCACTTTGGAAAGAATATTATGCTTGGTGTCTGAATAGATTTAAACAGCTTTGGTTTCACATTTGACAACACATTTGGTCCAAAAACAAAAAAACATGTAGTTCCAGCGGACGTTGAACAAAGACTAATAACCGCAAAATAGTTGTTGCAGTTCCTTTATATAGACTCTGGGTGTTGTTTTGCAGTTACAACGCATTTGGTGTGATACTTTATGGGGTCAGTCTTGGCACTTTGCTGCAGACTGAGAAGAGCTAAGGAGTATGCAGAATTTGCCCATTTATGGGGACACAAAGGTACAAGTAGTGTTGACTATGATAGCTACAAGGATCTACCAGCAATCAGTGAGGGACATATTTGGTATACAGTTTCTCACAAATACTTAAGTAGTTCCTCAGTGTCATACAACAGCATATGTGCTTCCCAGGGTACCAGAGGAGAAAATCAACACCATGTGTGGATTCTATGAGTCTGGATATTTTCCTGAGGTGCTTGTTGTCATTGACTATACCCATGCTGCTATTAAGGCCCAGCCTTGTCCAAAGTGACAAAAATAAGAAAAGCTGTTACTACCCGTAATGCCCAGGGTATTATCAGTAATGTGTCTGTACACCACCCAGGCAATATACATTATTCACATTTTGGCATACATCTCATCTATAGCAAGGATCTCTGCAAAGGAGCTTTCCACAGGATTGCCTGGTTAGTATGTACACACACAGAAGACAAAATGGCAATAGATGCAGGTAGCATGCAGTCTGGGTGATGGACACATATAATGACATATCTTGTGTTTTGCAAGTAATGCTGGAGAGGTCTTCTAGCTATGGATGATCACCTCTGCATTCACAGCCCATAGACCATGGCAGAAATGTCTTATGACATGGCTCACCCAAAACAAGAAACATTAAGGAAAGATTCTTTAGACTTATACAGAGTAGATTACACTGTTTAAATAAAGTCCAGAGGTATGCAGCAAAACATTTAGTGTGCACCATGCTGTGATACAGAACATGGTTCACTGAAAACATGCAGTGCAGCTAAACAACACAATGCCAGGACATGCCCTAAATGATTCTGCAGTATCTGCAAGCCAGGAAGGAGATACAGAGGAGGAGCAGAGCCATAAATGAGGCAGTGATGGGTGTAGTACATTGCAGCAGTGGCAGAGATGCATGTGTCCCTTCTGTATATGTGTGTGTGTGTGTGTGTGTGTGTGTGTGTGTGTGTGTGTGTGTGTGTGCGTGTGTGTGTGCGTGCGTGTGTGTGTGTGTGTGCATGCGTGCGTACTTGTGTGTGTGCGTGCGTGCGTGCGTGTGTGTGTGTGTGTGTGTGTGTGTGTGTGTGTGTGTGTGTGTGTGTCGTGTGTCTCTCCATGTCTTTTTCCTGCCCTACTCCTTCTTTATCACACAAAGCCATCCCTCATTATGCTATCTCCCTTCCTTCTCATTCAATAAAGAAAGCATGACCAACTAACAAATACCCCTCCCCCTGCAGATGTTCCTTACTCCATTGAACTGATGAACAGCTTGGCCACTTTCATGTGCACAGTCACGGTGCTGCTCCTTTTGGATGTTGTTCCACGCTCTGTTGCCCTTCCTGACACTTTGTACCATTGGCAGCTACTAGCCACCATGACATTGCATATAGCCTCTTGTACTGCTTTAGGACAGATAAATGGTTTTGTTATGCCATCAGGTCTATATTATATGCGCGAATGCTTAGGTTGTCAAATACAACATGATCGACACCTATTCAGTGAACGCACAAGTCAGCGAAAATTCACAATGCAGAAAAACACATCACAGAATACATTTACTTGGCCAAAACCGTTCCACCCACTAACGAAAACAAAACACACTCCCCACTACACCGCTCGCTACATACTACCCACCCAAACAAAATAAATAAACCACATACATGCACTAACCTAAACCCTACTTCTAAACCTACACTAACCCTTATATACATTACTTTCTATGCACTTCCCTTAACCAGCACCCTAACCCTAAGGTCCGTAACTATCGCACACTTACCGTAATAAGCTATACCCAAACAAAATAAGTAATCCACACACATACACTTAACCAAACCCTACTTCTAACCCTTACATACATTACTATCTATGCACTTAGCTTAACCCGTACCCTAACCCTAAGGTCCGTTACTATCGTACACTTACCTTACGGAGCTACACCGCAGAAGGGCCGACTATGCCGAATCGGGATTTTGAATTTCGTGGTTTCCAGCATTTGGTATACTCGCGGTTCACTTATTAGGTGTCGATCATGCCGTATTCAACAACCTAAGTGTTTGCGCTTATGATATAGACCCATGCCATCATGCACAACACTCTGGCTGAGTGTAGGTAACCCTCCTCCTCCTTTATGCTGCTACAGCACTGTCTTGTGTGCTCACACTGCCTATCTGCTTTATTATGTGGCCTTTCACTTAGTATGCCACTGCTATACCTTGCCTGTTGCATCCTTAATTAACTTTCATACACTTTTTGTAGTAAGCCCCTTGGTATAAGCATGGTGCAGGTGTGTTGCATGCTTCTATGAATCCCAACAAGCAGCATATATTTGGGTGGTTATTACAGCAGACAAAAAGAACAGAAGGTAATTTGAACAGACTGCACATAAATTCTGTATCAGCCTGGTGTGCATATGCAGAGAAAAGTTTGTCAAATACGAAAAATAAAGACTTAGTGTGATGCTTCTGTATGGATTTCTGAATTAGCATTCTCGGTTCAAAATACATGTGTGTGCAATATGTATGTTTATGTACAGTGGTGATTTTATATTCTTTTTTTTTTGCCTATTTGCCTGTGTGTGTCTGCAGTTTTTTTTCCCTTTTGCAGTATCTTGCTGTTTTGGCAGTGAGTATGTGAATCACATTAATTATAGCCATATTTGGCTAAACACATACATTTCAACAAGACAGCTGGCTGGCCAGAATGGTGGCTTGCTTTTTCTACAGCTGGTATCAGTGAGTCAGTATTCACTGCCACCCACTCAGAATGTTCTTACTTGTGTTTCATCTGTTTTTAAAACAGCCTTTTGTATATTAGCCTTACTTATTAAATTGTCAGATGCTGAAGTGTTGAAGAGGTTTGAGTAGGGGGACTAAGCAACGATATGTATATGAGTTTGAAGATGCCTTTGGATGTGTTTAATGAATATACTAGTTAGAGTCCTAGCTTGTGCGCATTGGGGGTAGCGTGTTTGCTCTTTCTGTGGCAAGTTTCTCAATGTTACTCATTGCTGCAGCATGTGAGACCATTGGAAGGACACACTTCTGATGAGATTTGAATGTGTGCACTGCTTATGTGTGTGCATGTGCATTATGTCCTGTTCAGACTTGTTAAGTACACGCAGGTTTATAAATGATATAAAACAGGAACAAAAAATTATCTGTTACGAAGCATGCAGTGCAAAATCTGTAACAACTGTTCCTGAACAAGTCCAGAATTGCAGCGTATCCACCAGC
Organism: Protopterus annectens; assembly: GCF_019279795.1. Classification (NCBI taxonomy): domain Eukaryota; kingdom Metazoa; phylum Chordata; order Ceratodontiformes; family Protopteridae; genus Protopterus; species Protopterus annectens. The sequence continues at coordinate 471,736,985 of NC_056725.1, forward strand.
TCTGCTAAAAGTCACAAAGAACAAGTGCTAAGTAAGAGGAAAATGCTTTTCCTAAGAAAGATATAAAATAGCAGCTGAGTCAACAGTAAGTAAAATATAAAAATATTTACTATAAAAATGTCTCTGTAGTTTCCTGAATGCTACTTAATTGAAACATATTTTAAATAAAGCTGCTTGGAAGGGGTTTTGGCAAAAGCTTCTAAGGATCTGTTTTTATGGGAGACAAAGCCTTCACCATCACCACCACCATCACAAATGCAGCAGCTACCCCTGCACTCTACAATATTTTGTAATCAACCCTGAAGTTGTTGCACTTCAGGGCACTAAAATCTGTTGTGTATGTGATTAGATGAGCTCACCTGTGCTGACTAGCATACAAAAAACAAGTATCCATAATTTGCACATGTATTCTTTTTGTAACTTATCAGCAGAACTTTGAAATATTGCAGGCTTTTTAACCATTAAGTTGAGTAAGAGATAAACCAGTCTCATATACTCACTGCTAGTTGCCGATAAACTCATCTAGTCGTAATATAGGCTACTCAACAAACAGCATTTTTAGCAGAGGGCAAGCCCCCATCCACCCCCTACCCCTGCCTCCCCAACATGGGGGCTGTGCACCACACCACTAATCTTTTTTTATTGCCTTGGAGGTTGCACCAGCCCAGAGAAAGTATATATAAAACTGTATCTGTCTATCTGGGTCTCCCTGTGCTCAAATTAACAGATGAACATTTAGCTGTGAGCATACAAGACATGAGCAGGTGGAATGTGAATGTATGTGTTTCACTACCATTTGAAATAACTACACTAGGTTTTAAAGTGCAAATAACAGTGACCAGGTTATGACTGTAAAGGGTCCATGCTAGATCATTCCACCAGCTGGTTACCAAGCACAAATAAACAATCAAACAAGAAACAAGTACACATAAAGAACATGACATAACACACAGAGAGATGACTACTTTATTAGAAAGATTTAGGTGTGGCTGTGATAAGAGAAAAAGAAGTAAGTTCATTAACCGCAGTAATTGAAATAAGTGTAAATTTGAAGGAATGTTATACAGTTTGAGACAAAGCATGTAATTCTTTGTTGTGGGGTAGATGAGGTCTGCATTTGCATTGGGCTCTGGCTCTTATGGTATTGATGTAAGCTTGAAGAGCCTGAAATATTCATCATGATGAGCAGTAAGACTTGGTGGCTGGGGTGGCAGTACTGAGAAGGCACTTTCAACACTTTTTTAGCCAAGTTCTTGATCTGCTAAAGCTACTGATTCCTGTTTGGGTGATTTTCAGGCTGTGAAATCCAGCTTATGTGCTGGTAATGGACAGTTAAAAAAGGAATGTCAGCTTCATAAGAGGGTATGTTAAAAAAAACAGTCATCTCTGCTTTACAGATGACTAAACTGCTTTATTTATTGGAAAGGAATGCAGCCATCTGGAAGACAGAATGGTAAGTCTGCTTGATTTATTATTGAGGATTTGTAAAGTACAAATGTATCAGTTGAACTTCCCATAACAGTAGATGTTAAGTGATCATTGCTGCCATAGTCGTAGCTATATAGGTTAGAGCCTGCCAGGATATAACAGCTGTCCAAAGCTTCAAGCCAGCATCCACACAGCCAGATTGTCAGGCATTTTTTGGGCACAAAGCCCTTCAGAGCTTTCCTGCCAGCAGAGACAGGGAGGCTGAGACCTGAAAGGACACTGCTAGGAATAACCAAACATAAATATTCACACCCTGGCATAAAAATACACCAACAAACAAGGGGCTGGAGGGAAGGTGTGGCTACTGCAGCAGTGATCATTGAAACATCTACTATTACGGTAAGTTCAACTTACACAACTGTAGTACTTTCTTCATATTAATCATCGCTGCAGTAGCCTTAGCTATGTGGGTAGATTATCAATCTAACTATATTTGGGAGGTGGGAGGATAAGGGTGTAGGAGCACCTGGAGAATGGTCCTAGCAAAGGTTGATCTAAACGTAGAGAAGGAATCAAGCTTATATGCTTTGTAAAAGTATGTACAGAGGACTAAGTAGCACCTTCTAGAATACTTCTAGAATCTAGACCATTCCAGAAAGCCATAGATGAATCCAAAGCCCTGGTAGAGTGGGCCTTGACCCTGCCTGGAATAGATATGTCATTTCAAGTATAACAAGAAGGTATAACCTTAGACAACCATTTGGAAATAATCTGTTTTGACACAGGTTGTCCCTTCTTCTTACCTTCACAAGAAATGAACAACTGATCTGAAGATCTAAAATATTTAGTTCTGTCAAGCTAGTACCTGAGTTGTCTGTGGGCATTCAAGGGATGCAGTATCCTTTCTCTTTCATTTTTAGGCTCAGGAAAGAAAATGGAGAGATGGATAGTTTGGCTTAAAGTAAACTTGGATACCACTTTAGGCATAAAAGAAGGATTAATTCTCAAAGAAACCATGTCCCTTTGGAAAATGAGATAGGGTTCTCTCACACAAAATTAAGATCCCAAGGAGGGGACGGCAGTTTACTTGGAGGCTTCTTATGCAAAACCACTTTCAAGAACATTTTGACATGAGACTGCATTGAAAGAGGAGGATGCATGGGCAGACATGCTGAAATGACCAATAAATGAACCATGATAGAGGAAAAAGAAAGGCCATAGGATAGTAACTCACACAAATATTGTAAAACCAGAGTACAGCTACCTGTGAATGAGTGCTGGTTATGTTGTCGGCACCAACTAGAAAATCTTTTCCATTTGCTAATGTATGACTTTGTAGTAGTAGGCTTTCTTGTTTCTGTTAATGCCTGCTACACATCCTTGGTAAACAGGTACATAAAAGGAATGATGACCCTATCATCCAGGCAGTCAATTGAATATTATTGATGTCAGGGTGTATCAAAGACTCTTGTTCTTGTGTGAGTAGATCTATTCTGTGAGGAAGCTTGTGGTAATTGTCCCTGGCTATTTCCAAAAGAAGAGAAAAAACACGGTTGTCTGGGCCAGAAGGGAGTCACCACAATGATCTTGGGGGATTCCTTCTAAATCTTCAGAAGTATCCCTGATACTATTGGAAAGGCATACAGGAACTCCTGTCCAAAAAAAAAGAAAAGGCATCTGGCTTCCAGACCTTCATGCATGGAGTCCTGGAACAGAATTTTGCCAGTTGATTGTTCAGAAATGAGGCAACCGGTCTACTTGAGGAACTCCCCACAGATGGATCAAATCTTGAAAACCCATGATCTAGTCTCCATTCATGAAGGTCTACTCTGGTTCTTCTGTCTGTCACACAATTTCACTCTGACAGAATGTAGGGTGCTTGCAGAGTGAGACTGTGCTGTGAAGCTATATCCCGAGCTAACATTAGCTAGTCTGTAACAAGGGAATGACCTGGTTCCTCTTACTTGTTGATGTACCACATTACTGTGGTATTATCCCAGGGACAAAGGATGGTTCAGAGAGTTGTGTGCCTTGATCAGAGCAAGTATCTCTTTGATATTTATGTGCTTGCATTTGTCCTTGGTGTCCCACCCCTCCCAAACCTTTATCACTCCCAAAACTGCTCCCCAAGCAAAGTCCAAAGAGTCTGTGGTGACTGACTGCTTTGGAACAGGGATGGAGAAGTAGACACCTGGATTTAAGGATATCTGTTGTTTCCACCAAAAGCTTTCTCCTCTGACAAATGTCAGCACTGGGATCCAAAAAGATAAAGGGTGTTTATGCTGGGACCAGAGAGATTTCAGATACCACTCTATCTTTCTCATGTGGAGTCTTGCCAGGGGTATCATGAGAGTCATAGATGCCATGAGACTGAAAATCCTGAGGTATTCACTCCCAGTGACCAAACTCTGAGTTGAAAACCTTAGAAATAGATCTAAATAAAGATCTATTTTTTTCCTGTGGAAGAAAAACTGTCTGAACTGAGGTATCTAGTTGATATTGCAGAAACAATCTTGTGTGAGGGAGTTGAGAAAGATTTTTGAATGTTGTCTTGGAATCCTAACTTTTGCAAGACATCTCTAACCCAAAAGAGAGAGAGATTTCTGAATTTTTTAAAAAGACTCTGCAAAGATAAGCAAGTCATCTCAATATGGAAAAATTTGTATACCCTGTAGCCTGAAATGAGCTATAATGGAGCTAGATACTTTGTGAACACTCTTGGTGTAGAGTATAGTCCAAAGGGTAAAGCAGAGGACTTTGACACTTAGCTGAGAGATTCTTACTGGTTATTTACTAACTATGTGGTTGACTAACAGGTGGTATCTTAAGAGGTGGTTTGGTTTTGTAGCCTATATGACCAGTGGTGTAATTAAGCTGTGTTGTCTGGCATTTTGTCTCCCATATCTAGCATATTGTTATTGTTTTGCATGTACCAGTAGTTAGCACAGTAAGGAATCAAAGTAGGCAGATGAGGAAGAGCAGAGAGGGAAAGTGGACCAAACACCATCTAATGCTGATTTGTGGTGCTAATAACCATTTAAAGCAGTTCTTTTTGTGTACAAAATGAGCTGAAGGGTGAATGGTGTCAGCTCTGATGCAGTTTACATTGTAATCACTGACATTTGGTTGGCAGAGGTCTGTGGTAGAATATCCCTTAGTCATTTTAAAATGCTGACCACATTCAGATGGGTAAATGTAAGATCATGCATTTTGTACAAAAGCAGAACAAGGAGTGGGATTTGAGGAAAGCTCCTGCATTAGTTGCAGTACCCCTTGGAATGAGTAAGAATATTTGTTGACAGCAGGAGTAGTGCTGATTGCATTCACAGAACGCGTATCTTTTTTTATCTCTCTCTATACATGTACAGATATATATATATATATATATATATATATATATATATATATATATATATATATATATATATATATATATATACATACACACACACACACACACACACACACAATATTTATATTTACATATCCATATATATACATATATATGTATGTATGTATGTAACTGATCCAAGTATGACAGTAGTCAGTAGTATATGGAAAGCCTAGAAAGCACAATGGCGCACAAGTGTTACAGAAGTGGTACAGAGCCCTTACTGTACTGAAAATAAAGCAGTACCTTGAGGAATGGTTGGTATGGCACACGTGTCATTAAGTTAACAGTAAGCAGTTTTAAAAGACACTTTTTTTTCCTATTTTGACATTTTAATGGGCTTTAGTTTCAGGTTTGTAAACTTGCATTGTTTTGGCTTTACCGATCTTGATAGGAGGATGTGCTAAAATGAGTTAGGTAAATCAATGTTCCAACACCTTTAACTGTGGTTTGAAACAGAACAGCTAAATGAGGTGTGATATTGAGTGCTTTAGTGAGAATGTATAAGCTCCGTGATAAGGGCGGTTGACTTTAGTGCTACATCTCATTTGGGCATGCCTTAGGTGGTCATTTGAATGGACCAATGGGAGCTGAGAACATTTAGTGAATCAGTCTATTGATATTTGTTTGTGACTTGGGAGGGAGGGAGCGCCACCTATAGAGTTCAAGGCATTGTGCATAAAGCTACAAATAGAATTAACCACCCTGGCAATGTCAGTACAAGTACTGATAAAACAGACATTTTAGTTTGCCATCCAGTCCTACTATTTAATTTATTTGTATTTCGCCACTTATGTCTAAAGAGCTACTGATGCCCTACAGGAAAAAAATTAAGAAGCACAGCAGTGAAAGCAGAGATACATCTGTACTCCATATCTATTGTTCATATTGCACTTAACACTACTTATTACACTATAAATCCACATGAATATATGATATTTTTTCTGTTATGATTATTTTTTAACTTACCTGTTTGCCCAGCTCTGTAGTATAGAAGGATAAAGCCTTAGTTACAGCTCAGACAGCCTAAGTTTTGATAGTGCCTTGGGTAATGGAATAGATGGCAAAGGTGGGAGGGAGCAACTTATGCCAGCTTACACATACTGTGGAGAGTGTGTTAATCCCAGTTGGCCAATCTGTGTTTTTGCAGACAGAGGCTTGTTTGCAGCTATTGGCCATAGGACATGGGGATGTGAGCTTGGTAATCCCAAGCCTATGATGCCAGTAGCATTCGGGTGCTATGTGCATGAGACAAAATGCAAACACACACACATATTAGGGAGAGGACATAGGTAGCCGCCTGGTGATGTGAGTGCCCATATCAGCCATTGGAAACGGGTTAATGCCAAATAGAAATGCTTCTCATAGTTGCTTGAATAATGGCCGTGCCATGGATTGCTTTTGCCCTGGTGATGAAGAAAGAATAAGCAGTGGTGGCTGCTGAGTGTTCCTGCCCTTTTAGTTTTCTCTTTAGCTGAAGTTATTTTGTATTGTGATATCACAGCATGATGTTAGGAGAGTAAACTGGATTCACATTTATTAAATTATGACCATGGGAAGAAGGCAACAGATAAAGGTGAACTTTTCAAGGACAAAAGTTTTGTCTATATGCATACCATTTCAGTAGTTAATGAGAATAGGAGATATTTCTTAGTATGCATGATAAACAATAAAATATATAAGCGCCTTCATCTCAATATTCCAAAATTACAGAGACTTCATCAGATATCCGGTATTTGATGAAGTCTCTGTAATTTTGGAATATTGAGACAAAAGCGCTTATGTATTTTATTGTTTATTCAATAAAAAACGTGATTGGTGGTTTTAAGAAGTGATCTGCCTCCTCTACACTCATTTTTGTAGATTTATTCATTGAATTGGTTTTGAATTATTTCTTAGTATGCATGATGAATTGTATCTTATATGATTTTTAAGTGCATATCACTTGAATGGAGTGAATGACTGGCCATTGCTGCCTCTGAGAGTGGTAAAAGCAGGGCTTCTTTATGGTGTGTCAGGGAAAGTAGGATTTTCCTGTTCTTCCAGAATAAAGGGATTTTAAAGTATGCCTTTTAGGTCATTATGATGGCCCTTTGAAGAAGGTAAATACCTGATACAAATTAGCACTGGTGTTGAGTGATGCCTCTGGCATCACATACTAGGAAGCAGTGCCATTGTCACTGCAATGACCTGAGGTGGTGCTACAATGACCTTCTCCAACAGTGGGAGGCAAAGATTCAGCAGACTGAGCCAAAGATGTACTGTAAGCATTTTGTTTATGTGTGTGCATGTGTTAGCATTGTCGTCTTGTATGCACAGTGTTGTACATGTATGCTTAATGATATGAGCTTTGTTGTAAAGTTGCTGAGGTGTAATGCTGTAACATGGTTGGGCACCTCAGCATGGAAAAGCACCTCTACAGGCAGCAGGGTGTGAGTGTGTTCTGTGTCAGTATACTGTACTGCTACTATTGTGTTTGTCTCATGTGTGTGGTATTTCATTGCATTGTCCTGCTGGTCCACATATTAAAGAGGAGCAGTAAAGACCACACTCATCTCAATCTCTTCCTGCCACTGTTTCTGACTCTGGGTCAGTAGTGCCTATCATGTCTGCCTCTCTGCTTGGGGGACAGTGGTACTTCTGCTGAATGTGATCTGGAGGGATCAGCAGTGACCTTCATGTCTGCCTGTCAAGAGGAAGACTGAAAGACCCTCTTCTGAAGGTGGACTGGAAGAATTTGCATTAGTATCATAGTATGAGCTAAACAGGTTAGTGTGAGGTGCCAGCAGCTTCTGGGATGACAGGTAACGTTACATGACTGGAAGACTCCACCAGTCGGACCTCCAGAGGAGCAAAAGGCCCATATCATTAGTCACTCAGTCAGGTGAGTGTTGTCTTGGCTTGTTTCCCTTAGGGCCAGCCTTGTAATCAATTATTTCAGGAGCCCACCATATCCTTTCCCCATGTGTTTCCTCTGTTATGTCTTTTTCCCCATTCATTGTTCATCCCTTCTTATCACTGATAGACCACCTTCTTGTATGTATGTATCCATCAACTGTCCTCCCTACCTTTTGTGTGTATAGTGCCACTATGCCTGTCTGTCTCTCTCTTCTACCTTCTTTTCTTCCCATATGCCACTCACAGACATACTTCAATGCGTTCCCCACTTACCCTTCTTTAAAATTTAAACTATGGGGTTTTATGCCACAAAAAAAAAAATTCCTTCTCCCCACCTTATAGTTACCCTTCTGTTTTTACTTCTGCTTGCTGTTTTCCCCTTTCCTACTGTCCGTTAATCCCTTTTCCTCCCATGTATATGATAATCACGGGTTACCATTTTAATATGCATACCCACATTGCTCTGTCTGTCGGTCACTGTGCTGAGCTGTGAAGCCCTTCTTGTGGCTCTCTGCCATGGAGTGCAGCTGTGTGCTGCTGCATTGACTGTGGTGGCATGCACTGACTTGGGCACACTAGACCTTAGCTCTTACACCAGTGGTGCACAATGTCTGGCCCTGGGGCCAAATCCAACCCTCCATGCAACACCATCCGGCCCCCAGAGAGTAACTAAAAATTTTTAAAAATGTGAAAAAATGCTATGCCTTATTCCAGTCACACAAACTTTCCAGCATGTGCTTACTTTCCTAATTGACTGTAGTTGTGCATACCTCTAATTTTAGCTGCAGGAGTAACTATTCTTTGTTGTTTATAACTTGTAGTCTGTAAACAGTAGTAACTTTCTGCAAGAGTTTGTAATAAGTCATGGCTGCAAGCCAGAATAAACTTAAATGCAAAGTTGATGTAGAAAATAGGCAATTGCATGACTGCTGTCTTAAGTAAAAATGCCAGTCACTTATACCTATTGTTAATTCATAATGACTTACTATGTTTTGATGCATCAAGAATTCGTGTAGTGGCCCTCCCCACAAAAAGGTTGTGCACCACTGTCTTACACCCTTCATGTTGCCCATGCATATCACTTGTACCACTCTTCCTACCATATGCTACCATAGTTGTGTTCTTCGTGTTACCACTATGGCACTGTTTTCTTCTGTGTTGTTTTGCTTGGCATACAAGCACTATCCCCTACCTGCTGCTAATTAGCTCTCTGATGCATTGTGCAGTGTGCTCCTAGATGTTAGCTCTACACAGGCACATAGCACTTGTAAATGCATCCCAGTAAAGATCTTTATCAACACAGCTTTTCATTTGTTAAATCATGTTTAACTAAATGGTTGAATGTTGTCAAAACATTATGGGCCTAGACGAAGTCTGTTCTAGATTGTATGTCATAGCATTAGCATGGGCCTAGACCAAGTCAGTTCTACATTATATGTCAGAGTATTAGTACAAGCTTAGACCAAGTGTGTTCTACATTGTATATCAGAGCGTTAGTGTGGGCTTAGACCAAGTGTGTTCTTCATTGTTTGTCAGTGCATTAGTGTGAAACTAGACCAAGTGTGTTCTACATTGTATGTCAGAGTGTTAGTATGGGCCTAGACCAAGTCAGTTCTACATTGTATGTCAGAGCGTTAGTTTGGACCTAGACCAAGTCTTTTCTACTTTATATGTCAGAGCATTAATGTGAGCCTAGACCAAATGTTCTAGATTATATGTCATAGCATTAGTATGGGCCTAGACCAAGTCAGTTCTACATTATATGTCAGAGCATTAGTATGAGCTTAGACCAAGTGGGTTCTACATTGTATGTCAGAGCATTAGTATGAGCTTAGACCAAGTGGGTTCTACATTGTATGTCAGAGCATTAGTATGGGCCTAGACCAAGTCAGTTCTATATTATCCATTTATATGGATCCTACAAAGGCAGTTGACACAGTTCCATATTGAGAGATTATGTCCGTGTCACAATCGTTTGGAATAAGTAGTCATATTATTGCCTGGATTTAGAAATGGCCAAGTGGGAGTGCCAGCATATTCATTATAGAGATTGTTTTTAATGCTGCTGAAGGGCCATTACTGATATTCTGCAGGACTGTTTTATGGACACCAAACTTTTCAACATACATTTCCCATAATCTGATATTAGTTTCTTTGTGAACACTCACAGAGTTCAATCTGGAATAATTTATGCCTGGAGAAGGAAGCAATACTGAGCTGCAGACAGTCTGTGAATATTTACAGACATAAATTGTTTTGGTATCCAGCAGCAAGTGTACTGGTAATTTAAAAGTTGGAATTTATGGATAGACATTTATAAAGTTCATCTACACACTGATAACCTGAAAAAACTGGTGTCCAACCAGTTACATAAGCTATAATACGAAATGACACTTTTTTACCACTTCAGTTAGTCTAACAAAATAATCACCCAGTGCAGAAGGTCACTTATGTAAATAACACTGGAATAAATGTCTTTTCCCCCTAACATTTAAAGTAAGCTGCCATCTGTCCTCTGACTGCAGCAGAGAATGTCAGCACTCTTACTTTCCAGTTTAGTTTCCGGAGATCCTTTCATTCTCATGTCCAGTTTCAAAGCTACAGTCCAGTCAGTGGTAGAATAAGTTAGGCAAATTTATTATTTTTTCAGCAAACACAAAAGAGTCAAGAACATCTAGTATTATTTTACAAAGATGTTTCAAGGACATTCACACATGCACAGAGAGGTTAAAGTTATATAATCTTTTTTAATGTATCATATAATATTATTAGATGCTGGATGTATATTGTGTTTGAAAAATGGAATGACCCTTCATATTTTGCTACCGTTTAATCTTGCATGGTACATTTCACTGCACAGTACCAAATGCTCTGATATAGACTGCTTTTTCTTAACAGTAATAAAACACAAAAGTAATAATTTTGCTACCGAAACTATGCATGAATGTTACTCAGCCTTCTAGTACAGAGATCTGTCCTGTTTTCAGATTTCTCATAACTGGACTTCACTCACATATTCTGATAAGTGAAAGTTTAAATCTGGTTCAATTTCATATTGTTATACTTTGATACTTTGAGCTAAAGGATGGGAAATCTTTCTATGTCCATCAAAATGATATGTTTATGTGCGTGTGTGTGTGTGTGTGTGTGTGTGTGTGTGTGTGTGTGTGTGTGTATATATATATATATATATATATATATATATATATATATATCTATATATATGGGTCTAGGACATTTCACTGACATTTCACTGAAAGTCAAATTAGTGTGCACTTTTCACTGAAAACTCAATTCACTGAAACACATTTCACTGAAAGTTATATATGGCATTTTCCCCACTGTAGTGCCACCCTGGAGTTAGTATATATAGTAAGGGGGGTTTGGGGGACACTGCCCCCCTCATCGGGGGCTGTGGGCTGCCCACATATTTTAAATATTTTGAACTATATATATGGATACTTGCAATTCAAATATATTACTCTTTTCCGAACATAATATATACTTAAAATATGTGGGGGGTGTAGCCCCCCACACCCCCCGATGTGGGTGGTGGTGCCCCCTACACCCCCTTACTATATATACTAACTGCAGAGTCACACTACAGTGGGGAAAAGGCCATATATAACTTTCAGTGAAAAGTGTTTCAGTGAATTGAGTTTTCAGTGACTTGTGCTTTCAGTGATTTGTGTTCAGTCATTTGAGTTTCAGTGAAATGTCCTAGACCCATATATATGTGTGTGTGTCTGTGTGTGTGTGTGTGTGTGTGTGTGTGTGTGTGTGTGTGTGTGTGTGTGTGTGTGTGTGTGTGTGTGTATGTGTGTGTTGGCTTACTTGTGTATTTCACAGGTTACAGTGTGACCACAGACATGTGTAGGTCAGAAAGGTACCTGAGTCAGGAAATGCCCTGCCTGAATATTTCTGTGTGACAGTGACTATTAGCCTTCCTGAAAGAACATAGTATTGCACAACTGCAAGTACTTTGAGATGAATGCTATAGTCCGGTATTATTTTATTTCATTTATTTATTGTGAATACATTTCTCACATGAGTTGTGTAAAATTGTATGCAAAATCATGTTATTGTCAAGTGGAACTAGAATCAACATCTTGTCTTTTACCCAAAACAGTGGGCACTATACAGTAATAGTGGGGCAGAGGTACAGGAGAAGTGTTTTTTTTTTTTATCTTGCAAAGAATCTTGCCCATTGGCTTTTCTACCTTTATCCACTAGGTCCATCTGTTCCAACAGAATGAGTGCCAGGTATTGCATGTCTAGGCAAGAGATCTATAGCCCATTCGTTCCTGCCCAGGAATCCCAGTGAAAGTTTGATGGTAGGGAGCAGGCCAGTTTGATGGTCCTGTAGACAGCCTGTCCTCTCCCCTTGGAAGTGCACACCCCACCTCCCTCCTGCCACTGCCTCCCAAGGTGAAGCTTTATCCCCAAACCAGGATTTTTCCTTAGCTATATAGAGCAAAGATCTGCCTAAGTCAACTCAGAATTCCACTATGTGAACACATAATGCTGTCACTGTGTGGTATCCATGTGGTGAGCTAGCACCCCACCCCCAAAGTATGAATGAGCCTTCTCCTCCTCCCTCTTTGACTATGGCCAACTCCTACAAGAGCCGCTAATTGAACTTGGGGTGCCTGATGCATAGTTAGAATTTTACCACTATAAAGTACAGTGTTGGTGAGGCAGACAAGAAAGACTGGTAAATTATATGGGTAAAGCTGGCTCATAATGATTCTTGAGAAAGGTTTTGCAGATGTTAGCGAGTTCAAGAAGATGCAGAAGTCATTTCCAAGAGGAGGAGTGCAGGTTCAGGAAATCCTATGTTGTAAGCATTTAGTTTGTGAAGGGGAAAATGAGAGGGTATTCTATTAGGTGACAGATGCCTAGTGTCAGAGCCATGGCCTCAAGCTCAATGCCAAAAAGTGCAGTGTCATCCCTTTGGTAAAAACTCTGCACCCATGAACTACCACATAGGCAGCAATCTACTTAACACAGAATGCGTGATAAGAGACCTTGGGACCCAGGTGGACAGTAGCCTCTCCTTTGATAGTCACATCGCCACAGTAGTCAGGAAGTCCTTCTATGTGGCACACCTCATCATAAAAGGGTTCTCGTCCAGGAAAAAAGAGGTCATTGTTACCCTCTACTCACTCATTAGACCCATTATAGAGTACAACGCCCCTTTTGGAATGTACCTCACAAGACATCTGCAGCAGCTGGAAAGGCCACAGAAGTACCTCACAAAGAGGATTACTGGACTCAAACAAATGCCCTACACTGACCGCCTCAAAAAACTCCAGCTTTACTCCGTAGCATATCGCCTACTCAGAGGTGATCTCTGCCTAACATATAAAGCTATGTTAAACCCAGAACTGTTGGACATGCTACACCTAAAGAAATCCCAATCCCTCCAAGCTACACGCTCTAGGGACCTAAACCTTGTCACCACAATAAACAGGACATGCTGGAGGGATAGATTCCTATCCCAGAGACTTTCCATACTCTGGAACAGGCTACCCATCTATGTCAAGCAAAGTACTTCATTAGCACTCTTCAAGAAAAATCTTGATGAGTGGATGGGAAATAGGAAATACACCCCGGGGATCACTTCTGTGTCTCTGCTCATCAGTGGCACAGGAAAATAACTTTCTTGGGTGGCGTAAGCCAGGGAACCTTGTTGGCTAGGCTTGCATAGGCCCTTGGGCCGATAGCCTAGTACCTACCTATGAACTAGAAAATTTTACATCTTGATGAGATTGTGAAAGGCTGCTTTCCACAGTGGCTTACTTCATTTAGAAAAGCTAGTGATCTATATAGTCTGGGTACTCAAAATAACATATTACCATTCAGTGAAGTGTGGAAACAAAGCATGTTTAAATGTAAACATGTATGATGTGTTAAACACATTTTAGAAACAGGTACATATAACATTAATAGACAGAACTGTGTTAGCCTTTATACTTGTCATACATCAAATCTTGTATATGGTATAACATTCTCAAGTTTGCCTATCTGATGGTATTTAGAGAACACCATCAGGATGTTCAAGACTACAGATTTAGTATATCTCCGAGCCATACATCTTAATTCTTCTTCCAGTCAGTGGCATACCATGTTAATGGTTCATATAAGCAAAGTGAAGCCCCCTGCCCATTCTTATTAATATGTGCTAACCCTAACCCTACACCTTAACTTAGAAAAAAACTTTTCTGTAACATGTCCACTGTATAGAAAAAGTATATCTGAATTTGTTGTAGCATTTTGGTTAATAGATCACAAAAAGAGGCAGTCTGTTTTCCTTTTGTGAACACTTCTTTTTTTTTGCTTGATTTTCTGGATTTTCACATACCTCTTAGCTGTTCAGATTTTTGCAGAATGTCCATATTTTTGCCTCATATTTTTTAGTCTGTGGTTTTCTGGCAAATCACTGGGATGATCTGAAGATTGAAGTCACTAAATAATGACATACATTTGATTTTCATACTTCATAATCCTTCAAAAAAATGCATGCTGATACACTGTTATTCTAACAATGTTCTAAGTTTATAAGATAAATATTTAAAATATGTCTCTATTTTTGGCATTTCTTCCCCCATTATGTAAGGCTTTGTCCAGATTTCTTGTGGCAAGAGGTTGAGAGGTTGAGAGGTATAATTTTTGGGTTCCTATTATGTGATTGCAGATGCATTCTGTCGAATACGTCTTGATCAAACATAAAAAAACGAAAAGGCAAAATAGCGAAGCGGCTTTTAAGCAAATTCTTTCCCTGGGAAAGAATTTGCTTGGCAGCTTCTATTACTTTGCCATTTTCGGTACTGTAGTGCAATCTCGGAGTTGGTATATTTAAGTAGGGGGGTGTGGGAGGCAAAGCCCTCCACTTTATGTAATGTTTTAAAGTTTTTATTTATTTATTTTTTTTGGAACAGCGATTTTTTTCCAAGGGAAAAAAATCGCTGTTCTGAGGTTTCGACATTGTAAGCTTTCACTTACATGGGGTCGATTAATCATCGTTCAATTTTTAAGCGTTCAATGATGTAATATAGACCGTGATTTTTCACTATGTTGATTTTCAAAATGCCAGCATTGATCACATGTGTTTTGCTGAGTGTTGGCATATACACTTACATACTAAGTGTGAGGTTGTTGTATCCTCATAGTAAGAGAAGTTCTCTGATGTACCCCAGTCTGGATTTTAGTATACATGCTAGAACATTCTCATTTTTTATCATACTTTAGAATGTACTTACAAATGAATAGCATTTCTGTCTTTCACCCCTTGAGTTTGCTAAGAGGGTAGTGCAAACCTGTGCTCAGAAAATGGTAAAAGCATTGCAAGGGCTGGAAGATTAAGGAAGCTGATGATTAATAGGTTAAAGGAGGGAAGTGGACTTGAAAGACTAGGCCAAGTTAATTGGGAAGGGAGAAGCCACAATAAGCATCTGTTATTGATATCTGTGGAAGGGAATGTTTATAGGTTTATAGGTTTGTACTAAGCTAACTGCCCTTATGAGCCATTTTAAGCCTAGCTAATTATCCCTTGTGAGACTCAAACCCTGCACCTTGTGCTTGCAAGGCAAACACCTTAACCATTAGGCTACCTTCCCAACCCCTGTTAGGGCCTTACCTCAGTCCAGCAAATGAAGCAAGATAATGTTTACAGCTTACAGAGACACACAAGATGGGTAGAAAGGTAAGGATTAAGGTGGGGATGGAAGTTTTTAGGTTAGTTATTTTAGGGTCAAATGGGTGAGAAGGGATAGTTAATAGGTGTGAAGAAGGAAGCAAAATAGTACAAGTGAATAGTTTGAGGGTTTCCGTAGATGAACTAGCAGTGAGGAGATAGTGAGAGAATGGGGGAGTATAGGTTGTAGAGAAAAAAGGCTGCAGCTATAGTGTACAGGCAAAGGTGAAGCTGGCTATTTTAGATGTAGAGAGAAAAGCCCTTGGAATCAAATAGTGGAAGAGAGATACAATGGCGGATCTAGGTTTCCTAACTTGTTCAGGCACATTAAGGGCACAGTAGCTGTGGGGCAGGAAGGACATCTGAAACCCAGAAAAATGCATGGTAACAATTTACAATGCATTACTGAACAAGAAAAAAATATTTCCCTAATTTCCTTATATTGTGTCAGTCAAATTATATATTTACATATTTTACATATCCTGGCAATATCGACAACACAGAGAGTAACTCCATTTGTTGTGCTGAAGTATTAATGTGCTACAGTGAGACAAATCAAGTTGGTAGACAAAGATACAAAGGAAGTGAGAAAATTGCACAAAGACATTAGTGCATCAGTAAAAAGAGAAAAATAATCTGATAACACACATTCAAGAACAGAAACTTGTACCTGTTTTGCACTAACCAAAGATTGGATTTAATTTAAATTTTACTTCAGATTTTACACTAAAAAACACTGATAGCTATTTGCTAAACAAAATATTCTCACACTGAAAATAGACTTAACATGAGCAACAGTGAACTTCTCGTTCTTTGAAACTCACATGTATTAAAAATGTATTTAGTGGAGCACAAATCAGTGACTATGTGAAGGGCAGAGGCAGAAGAGTAGCTAGGGTGGGGCAAATGGGAAATCCTCCCTGGGATAACTGGTATAGCCATTTCAATTTTTTGCTCCTCGTGTAAATGTTAGGTTGGGACAGTAATGTGTGAAGGTGCTAGTACTTTACGTTCCTCCTTAGAGAAGAAGGAAAGAGATCCATAAAAAAGATTGGCATTTCCTTTATTTATTTGGTCTCACATAGAGTGCAAGAGCATATGATGTTAAGACCTGGCACTCCTTCATAGGAAAGGAGGGAGGAGCAGCACATAGGAGAATGGACTTTTTTTTTCTTTTGCTCCTCAACCTAATGTTGAGGGGCATCAGATCAGTGAACAGTACCAGGCAGCAAATGAGACAACCATGGCTGTAGTACCCCATAGTCCAGACATATGGAGACTACGGGAGATTGTTGTCACATAGTACAAAACCAGTACTTGCCATAAATTCCTGCAGCTGCTTCAGTGTTGCTGAAGGTCTCTTGGCAGCCTCCCTGACCAGTTTTCATCTTGTCTATTCATCAATTTTCGAGGGACATTCAGTTCTTTGCAACGACACTTTTGTCCCATATTTTCTCCACTTTTTGATGACTGTCTTCACTGTGTTCCATGGTATACCCAATGCTGTGGAAATGTTTTTTCACCCTTCTCCTGACTGATACCTTTCAACAATGAAATCCCTTTGATGCTATTGGGTAGGGTTGCAAGACAGAAGCCTTTTCTTACACAGAAAAACATCCAGACCCAAATAAAATTTGCAAAACAATACATCAAACCTCCCAAATGCATGTGGAAAAATGTGTTATGGTCTGATGAGACCAAGGTTGAACTTTTTGGCCAAAATTCCAAAAGGTATGTTTGGTACAAAAACAAAACTTTGCATCACCAAAAGAACACCATCCCCATGGTGAAGCATGGTGGTGCCAGTATTATGCTTTGGGGTTGCTTTTCTTTAGCTAGAACTGGGGCTTTAGTCAAGGTGGAGGGAATTATGAACAGTTCCAAATGCCAGTCACTTTTGGCCCAAAACCTTCAGGTGTCTACTAGAAAGCTTAAGATGAAGAAGAATTTATTCTTTCAACACGACAATGACCGCAAGCATACATCCAAATCAACAAAAGAATGGCTTCACCAGAAGAAAATTAAAATTTTGGAATGGCCCAGCCAGAGCCCAGACCTAAATCAAATAGAAAATCTGTGGTGTGAGTTGAAGAAGGCTGTTCACAAGAGATGCCCTCGCAATCTGACAGATCTAGAGCATTTTGAAAGGAAGAGTAGGCAAATAGTGCCAAGTCAAGATGTGCCATGCTGATAGACTCCTACCCAAGAAGACTGAATGCTGTAATTAAATCAAAAGGTGCTTCAACAAAGTATTAGTTTAAGGGTGTGCACACTTATGTAACCAGTGTATTGTATGTTTTTTTTTACTTTTTATATTTTTCCCCTAACAGATTTGTTTGTTTTTCAATTTAATTCTACAGGTTATCGGTCACATTAAAGGTAGGAAAAGTTTTGAAGTGATTTATTGTGGTCTCATTTTTTATTTCACAAAAAACTGGCATTTTAACAGGGGTGTGTAAACTTTATATATATATATATATATATATATATATATATATATATGCCAGTCTTGCCCTTAGTGCATGGGAGATTGAAACAAAGTGAAAATGTATAACCATTGTAGAGATGATTTATTTTTTATTTGGCAAGGGAATGAAGTTGAACAGTTTTTGGAAGAGATGAAGTCAAATATTATTTTTTTTAAACTTTACCTTATCGAGAATGGGTTTGACAGTACACTTTTTAGACATAGAACTCACTTTGGATAAGATCAGGAAATAATTTAGTTTAAATATCTGTAGGAAGAAGACCTTTAGAAAAAATTACTTTGATAATTATAACCATCATTCATGGTTTATGAAGAAGAATGTAGTTAAGGGGCAATATATTTGCCTTAGCAGAATAGTTAGAGATGATGACATCTTTTTAAATTAATGTAAGTTTCTTAAAATCTTATTTATGGGATGACAGTGTCTGTGTAAGCTAGTAGATAAGTTTATGTTAGAAGTTAGTCAAAATAGATACATTAAGTATCAGTCCATATTAAAACATGGTGTTGTTGCTAAAAGGATGAACATGCAGATGGACAGTAATTTAAGATTTCCTTTGCCAATTTACTTAGATTCAAATAGCATTCAAAATATCATAAGAAGGAATTGGTGCATTATACAGGGCAATTAGGAGCTTTGTAATTCCTTAGGTTTGGCCCCACATTTCTGTTTCAGAAAAACACTAAAGGTAAAACAGATTTGTGAAAATGATAACAAAAATCGGATGTGTCCAGGTAATGGCATTGCAGGGATGTTTAAATGTGGGCATTGTAGCGTTTGCAAGTATATTAATGTTTGTAAGGAAGTTTACATTGCCCACAATGATTGTCCATTAAAATGAATTTTTTTTATAATTGTTCTTCCATTAATGTAGTTTATTTAGGGATGTGAACAGGTTGGGGTGCATATTATGTAGGGAAAACCACAGCACAATTGGCAGATCGAATTAGAGAGCATTATCAGGCTATTAAAAATAGAAATCTTAAGAATGCCCTTGCGAAGCACACCATTACCTGTTCTAAATTTATGGAGTTCCAATTTGTAGTATTAGAACAGGTTCAGACCTTTATTAGTGATGTTAATTCCCTACTTGAAGTCAAAGATTTAAGGTGGCAGATTTTTCTTAATACTGATGTACTTCCTGGCCTTAATGACAACCTGAACATCAGGTGTGTCTTGAAGTAGAATAGGTAGAAAGTGATATCACTGCGAATTTTAAAACTATTGAAATATTTATTTTGTATAAACTGTCACTGATTTAATGTTGGTTATGTTTGTGATGAAGTTCTTGGAATAAATCTGGGAACAAAAGTGCAATTTTTGAATCTT